>NC_034409.1:142955045-142962771 GCF_002078875.1 Numida meleagris
TTTTCTATGCAGAATAAAGAGGCTTCAAAATCCTGTTCCATAGGTTGGTGGTTACAGACTGCAATCGTACTCTCCCTCCTGCTGAGGAAAACGGGACACTCTTGGAATGTTTCATGATAGAACAACTTGGGTGTTTTTGGCACGTTTTTTTTTTTTTTTTTTTTTTTCAGAACTCTCCTGGTATTAGAATCATAGAATCATAGAATTAGCAAGGTTGGAAAAGACCTACAAGATCACCTAGTCCAACCATCCTCCTACTATCAATAACCCCACTAAACCATGTCTCTCAACGCTATATCTAAATGTTTCTTGAACACCTCCAGAGACGGTGACTCAACCACCTCCCTGGGCAGCCTGTTCCAGCGCCTGACCACTCTTTCAGAAAAGTAGTACTTCCTAATGTCTTCTCAATGTCTTTCCCAACCAGGGTGCAGGTGAAGGATGGTGCACTGTGGCTGGTGTATGTTAAGATGCTGAAGTCTGTTTTGGAGCCTCAGCAAATCCACAAGACTGAGTTCTAAAATTCAACCTATGATCTGCAGTTGCAGGTTCACAATCTCACATTTGGCCATGTTAAAACACCCATGGGTTTCTCATATCCATGCTAGCAAGTGATTTTTTTTGCCTCCTCGAGTTTCTCAATCATGATTTCTCTTTTCTTCCAAATCAGTGATTAAAATGTTTGGTAGAAAAAGAGTCAGGAATTGATCTTAATGGGATCTCCTTATAAACCAATCTACTCCTGAGTAATTCCCCATTTACAAATGCCCTTAGAGAACTGCCAAGCAGCTTTCAATCCATACCACTAAGAGAGCAGCATTAATTTTGACACTATTCATGCCCCAGTGCAATGGAGCACATTCCAGGACTGCTGTATTTGACCAGAACAAAGTTGAATCTGCAGCTGTATTTGAGTTTTCATGGGATTCAAATAGCAGACAGCTGGCTGGCCATCTCAGCCTGCTCCAGCTTGTTATTTCCATGGTTTTTTGAAAAAGGAAGGCAGGCCTCTGTGGTGATGTGTTGCCAATGGTTTAAGTCAGAGGTCCTATAAAATGTTCCCAGCTTAGTGTCATAAATCTAAATCAGCGTTTGTAAAAAATGATAGAAAAAGGGCTGTGGAATCTTTCAGTGTTTTTTAACTCTTTACGTGCTTTCTCGTAATAGCAGAGAAGGACAGCACAGTGAAGAAGCCTGTGTTAGTCAGATATAATGCGACCAGGTAAAATGGTAAATGTGCTCCAGATTTTCATATAGCCCAGCTTGTGCAGTGGTGGATGGGCTTTGGGAAGAAGTTTGTAGGCAGGAGGGGCAATGCTTTAGGCATCACCCAGCTCTTCTAGCAAAGGTCCTTTCTCAGTGCTGGGAGAAAGTGGCTATGTGACTTTGTTAGCGTTGTCTGATGGCATCATGCAAAGCCGCACAGGGTTAGCCAACACCACGGTCAGGGATGAGGGGAAGGATGCCTGGTATGAAGAAAACCAGCTGGTTCTCACAGCCTCTTCAGCCCATAAATATTGCGGCTGAGGCTGTATTTGCTAAAACAAGCACTTTTTTCTGGGAGGTAGTACTGATAGGTGGAAGCAGGAGGTAGGTCTGCACACCCAGCCCGAGGGTCCTGAGCTTAACAGAGCGGCTCCAAAGCCGTTTGAGTGGAAAAAGATGTCTGACTAAGAAAGGCTGGCTGTCATACATGAGCATAATTCCTACCTTGAATCATAATAATCCACAAATCTTTTATATAGCATAAAATCAGATGTTCTCTGAGAATGGACGATACAGGGGCACTATCAATTCTTTGAAAACAAGTGAAGAAAACACAGGCGAACCACGCTGCATGGTTCAATGCCCAGACCTGGATGGGTGAAATCTGGGCAGGCCTCTCCTTGTAGCCTGGGTCACCACTTGAGGTCATCTCTCTTAGTTTGATAATCGTAAGCCTCACAGTTACTGATCTGCGTGCACTAGAACAATTTTCTAAGAGGAAATGAATCCTCTCCACATTTCAGGGAAGCAGTGAAGGAAGTTTCCTATCAAAGGCCCACTTATCAGGAAAGAACAAAACAAAATACATGAGGTACGGTAGATGAACATGCCTCACTTTCTTGATCTTTCTAAAAAAGAAAACATCCGCGCTCTTTCCCATTAGAACACACTCTGATTCATTTGTGTCTCAGATTTCTATGCAGCTGTCACTACCAAAAAAAAACCCCAACCTATTGCTCACCTACGACAGACAGAACTGCTCTGTGCAGCAGACACAAACAGCTTTGGCACATCACTCACTCGCAGAACGTTTTTCTGCTGCTCGCCCATCCCACGCGCTGGCTGCGTGCGTGTCAGTTGTGCTGGCGTCACCTCTGAGAGCCCCGACGACTGACTCATTCCTGCACGGTGTGCGGCGAGTGTAGGCTGGACTTACAGAGCTGGAGAACTGTAGGCAAACGAGCTGTTGTGGGAAGCAGGGCTGTGGGACTCAAGGTTCTGCCTCAAGCTCGTTCTTGGCTTCTCTGGGGCAGGGCAGCACCTCCCCATCATGCTTCTGCCAGCAAATGGGAAGGCACCACATCTGGCACGGTCACTTCTGCTGGACAACATTGGCCCATGTCCCCATTCTCCAGCATATCCTTATGGAAAGCTATTGACTGCTTTTGGGAGTTTAGCATTATCTAGCACTCCATTTCCCAAGAGGAGTGAGGTCCACTTTCTTATTCCAGTCATACATAATAGCATCCTGACTTTAGCAGCTGATCAACGATAATCACAGCTGTTCTTTTTACCCAGAAGTCCACATCTGGCAAGCTGTGTCAGAGTCATTATCTCCCAAAGGCAAATTCAGAGTTCCAAAAAAAGGATTGCTCAGAAGGACAGGTGGGAACAGCAGCAATGCCTGGCTCAGTTCTGTGGGTACAAGTCAGGCAGATCAAATCACTTCATTTGCATGGCTCTCCCTGGATGGGCTGTAAAGAAACCAGCACGAGGTACCAATTTCCTGCCTCTCTCATATAGCTGTTGTGCAGCTGCCATGACACTGCCGTGGGACTGCCCTGCTCTGGTGGCCAAGGGGAGCGTGGCTGTGAGCATCCTCTGCGGGTCTGCATCCTCCGTGGGACCTTCCTGGGACCACATGCTCTGCACTGCTGTGCAACAGGAGCCATCAGGCAGAGGCTGGCGCAGCTGCATTTCACCTTTTTGCTAACACACCTCAGCCTATGTCTCGGGATGCTCATTTTGGGAAAGAGGAGACATTCCTGATCAGCTTTTGGCTTCTCTCTTGCAACAGTAGCAATATCAATTAATATGAGTAAAGTTGCCAGTTAATTAGTGGTGGTAGGCTGGAGGATGCCTGCACCTTTGCTTTGTGTGTCCATTTGAGAACACGTTAACTCCGGGCGGGCCAACCAACTGTGCAGCAGATGGCTGCGGCTTCCCTTGATGCTCACCTTGGCGGGGGCTCACCTGGCTGCTAGGAGCTCAACTCTGCCCACCCTGGTGTCCAGCACCACCCTCCTGGTCCTGCAGAATTTGGAGCAAGATGTCCCTTTTATCAGCCTGGTTTTGGAGATGTAGAGAACAACCGCTAGCATTCACACTGCAGTTATAATATTTTGCTGAAAAACAATCTGCAGGGGAGTGAAGCCTTTCAAGTAACATTTCTAAACAGCTGAGTAGATCAATTTAAAGTCATTATATACTGGTGCTGTTGCAATAGCCCATGCACTGTTCTGCTTTATGACACTCAAATGTTATTTCAAGTCAGGCTGATCTGGCGTGTCATTCGTCCATATTGGTTACAAGGTTAAGGCACTGAGCGCAGTCAGAGAACACCTGGGGTTGGCTCCAGGCTTTGCCCCAGACTTGGCCATGCCATTCTCTTCATGCATTCACCTTGCCTCTAGACTCAGATGTCTTCGAGTCGGCTGTGCTGGCTCCTCCTAAGCTGCTTGGGAGGGCGATGCCCTCACCTCTCAGGTGAGCAGACATCTACAAAAAGACAAAGTGCCAATGAGGGGGAGACAAGAGGACTAGAGGACATATGATGGGATGAGCCCTAGCCTAACAAGCTTTAACTGCTGCTGCTTTACTTCTCAGAGCAGGAAATCATGAAACTCCTTCTATTTGTGTCTCTGAGAGCAAGGACTTACTGTAATGCACAACTTTTGTATTTTGGTAATAGCTCTCCGCCCATCTTTCTCACACAAGAGGGTGGCGTTTTTGTGGGTTTTGTTTCTATGTTCTGTGAGACTGTGGGGGCACAGGTGGGTGCTGTGGGGGCACAACACTTTCCAGCTGAGTCTGGCATGCTGATCTCACCAGGCTGGTGGCTTTGATGGCTTTAGAAATCTAACACGGGGAGAAATCCAGCAAATTGTATGCTGGAAGCATAGACACCCATTATAATTTGCTTGTTAATTCATGTTCTCAGAGGAAAGTCTTTTATCTGGATAAGCTGTACTCAGATGGGAGCTGAGAACTTCTCCCTGGCAGTGAGGCCCCCAACGTAGGCTCTCCAGCCTTGATGTTCTTCAGACCATCCTTGGCTTATTACCACTGTTTTGATCAGAACTACTTGATCCAGATGATGTCCAAGAGCAACGTAATCACTGGACAGCATGCTGAGGCTACCCCTCTTTCTGAAGGCTTGCCTATTCAAAGGTACAATGAGTTTGGAGTGGTAAGGTTGGAATGAAATAGGTGCTTCTGAAATGGTGAACCTAACCAGCAATTCCCTGGTACTGCAAACCAAGAGGGCTCCATTCTTTGCTCAGAGCACAGCACAGATGCTGTCAGGACAAAACATCGCTGAAACAGTGTGGGCAACGGCTGCAGTCTATGCTGCAATTTACTGAGGACTGTCGTAAAGCAACAGTCACTCACTTCTGTTAAATGACTGAAGGCTCCAAGACAAGTCCTAGGAGCTTGTAACAGCCCACACCACCCCCTCCTTGCCAAGACCCTCCAGACATGAGTTGTGTGGGAGAGGGTGGGTGCTTTTGTAAAACGGAGAAGCAGATTCCCCATGAAAGAAGAAAAAAAAAGAAGGATGGGCACACTGCTCAGAAACAGTAACCCCAAAAGCATTTGAGAGAAAATGAGGTTTTGTGCTTGGCAAGGGCTGGGAGGTAAGTAAAGGGTCGCTGTTTCTGAGGTACAGTTCCTTCAGTTATTATTGACAGAGGACATTGTGAATGAACACAATTAAGAAAGAAGGACTGATTTTAATTTTCATGTCTTCAGTTAAATGCAACAGAATTAAACTTGAAATGCTTGGCGTATGTGTTTACTGCATTTGCTCCTTAGCTTAAAGTAGGTTTCTGCATTTGCTTTCCAGTGTGCCCGTGCCTTCCAGTTTTAAATAAACTCTTCAAAAAGAGGCCCACAGGTGAAAGTCAGCAGCACTGTTAGCTCCCCTGATGGGCAGAGTGAAAGGAAAACCATCTCCTGTGGTCTTGTTAGAGCTATCAGGGCATTGCACCCTGTCTGGGACATCTCCTGCCTCTCGTGGCTATCAGCTGGGCAAGCAGCAAGCTCAGCTTCCTCAGTACCTCTGGGTCCTGCTCAAGCCATGGATTCAGAAAACTAGTGAGTGCCAGAAAAAAAGCACAAATCAGTGCATGAGGGGTCCTATGCTTGCTGCAACAATTAAGATAATGGTGTATAGTGGTAAGATCACATAAACTTAGGAGCAGGAGCTTGAGACAGGTTTAAAATGATCAGGAAGAAACAGTAATTGTCCAAACAGAGCTGTTCTGCCCTGGTGCAGGAGGTGGGAGAGCTCTGCTGCTTCTGCTCTTTGCTGCTCCTTCCTCACTTTTGAGTGCACTGAGAGCAAGAATTGCATACTGGTCATGAACAACAAATACACTTTGAAACCCCTATCTGAGTCTGCATCCAGCCACTTCACTCTGTCCCAAGGCCTCCTAATTACAAAATTTTTTCTACAGCTGGAAAGCTGATACAGATAAAGTGCTGCTGAGTGGATAATGGCATTTGCCTCTAAGCTGTTGGGAGCCAAATTATCACTTGACCCAAAGTACCTGAAAAGATCATGCCAAATTTTCCTTTTACTTGCATACGGGTGCAACTTCATGGTTGCAGAAAAATTTAATTAATGAAGGCAGCAGCAACACAAAATGTGCCATGTACAATCAGATTCAATTGCTGTCAGAAAGGGAGCAATGGTGGGAATCACTGCTTTTACAACATTGTGATGACACTAAGCGCAAAATCTCATTTTGGATCCACCTCAAATCGAAGTATTTCTGGATTATAGATAAATATTAAATATTTCTTGAATCAAATTAACTATTATGTTCAGCCCCCAAATGGTTCAGGTAATGCATTTTCTTACTCAGAGCAATGGGCTGGCACTAGTAGAGAGTGATGGGGCATCGTATCCAGCAGTGTGAAAACAGTAGAAGGATGCAGACAGACTGAGGTTTGGGTCAGAGCTCAGAAACACGTAAAAGGAGGAGATTTTAGTCACGTCACATCTCAGAAGCAGGCCCTGACCACCAGGAGTGCCTCCCATCCTGCGTGGTTTTCTGACTGGCAGTTACACCTCTCCAATTTTCTCCCAGGCAGTGAGTATTTCCCAGAATTCAAGGATAACTCATCTGGCTGGAAGAGATTTTTTTCATTGCCAAAACGTTCCAGGCAAGATACAATCCAGAAGTGATTCCGGGTATGAAGCCGACCAGTGCCTGACTGTGCCAAGGGGAGGTAATGGAGGCTCTGTGGTAGCCCCAAAGGGAAAGAGTGGGCACTACTCTTTGTGCCTTTCCCCATCCTGTGGCTGGGACCAGTCACTGTCCCATCCTATAGCGTATTCATACGAAAACTGCACAGCCCCATTGTAACAAAGACAAATGCATATTGTATTTCTCCAACACAAAGGAGATGAAGCTGGCAATTTATAATGTTGAACTGCAGCTTCAGCTGAGTTTGCTGGGTTGCAGAGCTTAATCCTCTTTATTTAAAGTTTTATTCAGTGTGGTTGCCTCTTTCTGAGCAAATTTTTCAAATGGCCCTCAGAAGATGTGGAATCATTTTTAGCCTTTGACTGATTTGATCTCTTATCATTTTTGAACTAGGGCTTTGGAGATGTAATTATTTTAATGTTTTTTTTAATTTGGAAATTAAACTTGTATTTATTTTATCAATAAAAAAGACTAATGAGTTCCTCAGGGGGAAAGATGTACAATGAAATAATAGAAATGTACGGTAGGAATGCAGCCTTAGAGCTGGTTTTGGATGAGCTGTCTTTGAGCCAACTCCAAGATTAAGATTGTTGCCATGTTCATTTTTGGAAACCTCCTCCATTGATTTTTCATTTGTGTATTCATTAGACTGAAAGCCCACAAAGTGCAGTTGTTAATTACCATCAATGGTCTGTTTCTGAATCTTTTCTGTTTCAGACTAAGTTGATAATTCAGCTTAGCATCTGAAAGGCTCAGGCTGGCTGATGCTAGCAGGCTGCAATTCCTTCCACGTCATCTCTTGCTGGCCTCTGAAGTGCAGTGCAGGAGATCCTCCTCAGCTTCTCTTGGTGAGGAGGTGCCAGGTTCCCCACTGATGACTATCCTATTTTCACAATAGGATATTAGGGCACAAATGAGTTGCTTTAACATGAATTTGCAATGCTACATTTTATGCTGAGGTAGATTTTGGGTTCTTTTGGGCAGCTCCTCTCCTCTCCTCTCCTCTCCTCTCCTCTCCTCTCCTC
>NC_034409.1:142963151-143014511 GCF_002078875.1 Numida meleagris
TTTTTTTAAGATAGCAGGGAGTTCCAGATGTACAACAAAGCATTTTGTGACAAAATCACGGAATGGCTTGGGGTGGAAGGGGCCTTAGAGATCATCTAGTTCCAACCTGCTGCCGTAGGCAGGGACACCTTCCACCAAGCCACACTGCCCATGGCTCGTTGCAACCCCGCCTTGAATGCCTCAAGGAATGGGCAGCCACAGCTTCTCTGGGCAGCCTGTGCCAGTGCCTCATCACTCTCCATATTAAAAATTTCCTTCTAATATCTAATCTAAATCTCCTTGCTTTTAGTTTAAAATATTACCCCTTTTCCTATCACTGTGCTCCCCGATAAAAAGAGTCCCTCTCCAGCTTTCCTGTAGGCCCCTTTAGGTACAGAAAAGCTGCAGTGAGGTCTTCTTCCTCATCCTTTTCTTCTCCAGACTGAACAACCCCAACTCTCTCAGCCTCTCTTTGCAGGAGAGGAGCTCCAGGCTTCTTATCGACCTCGTGTCCTCCTCTGGACTCACTTCAACAGCTCCGCATCTTCTTGTGCTGGGGGCATTAGGCCTGGACACACTACTCCAGCTGGGGCCTCACAAGGGCAGAGCAGAGGGGGACATTCACCTCGCTCACCCTGCTGGCCACCTCTCTTTTGATGCAGCCCAGGATTTGGTTGGCTTTTTGGACTGCAGGTGCACACTGGTGGTTCCGTGTTCAGTTTTTCATCTATTAGTACTCCAAAGTCCTCTGCAGGGCTGCTCTCAATCCAGTCATTACCAAGTCTGTATTTGTGCTTGGGATTGCCCTGACCCAGGTGCAGGACCTTGCACTTAACCATGTTGAACTTCATGAGGTTTGCACAAGCCCACCTCTCAAAGCTACATGACCATAACCATGTCTTCATTGTCAGCCCTTCACACAAGGAGTCACAAAGAAGTGTTGGGAGTGAATGGGATTTAACCCAGTGATGTGCTTAAGTAGCTGGCATCTTCATCTCTCTCTGACACATCCCACAGACAAATGACTGTTGATTTATATCCAGATAAAGACCTCAGAGACTGCAGGTTCTGTCCTGGCTCTAGCACATCCCAAAGTAGGGCACCGGTGTGTGGAGATGCTCCATTTCATCCACCTTATGTAGCATTCTGTAGGTGGCACAATGCTTTCACTCCCTCATTCTTACCCAATCTCAGTGCTTGCATTTTGGCTGGAGGTCACTAGTCTTCTTTTCTTTCTCTTTTTTTTCCCCATAAAAGCCCCAGGTGCAACTTTCAGTCTGTAATGGCCCTCCTGCCACGGTGGCTGCTTTGTGTAGGTGGAAGAAATGGTTTCTGAGTATGCAGAGCTCTGAAGTGTGCTCCTGGCGGAGATATACAACAAGCTTGTTGTTTGTGCACTCTGCCATGTAATTGCCCATATTGGATATTTTTCAAATGACTACTTGAAAGCTTCACAAAATTAAAATAAAATCGGCTTGCTAATGAAAATCAGAACGATGCAAGAACTGTGACCTTGATGAAGTTTTCCATTTTTAAATATATCTGGAGCTGTGTACTTATGCATAGTTGGAGAAGGGTGCTATGAAACTGTCAGGCATCAGCAACCATTATAATAATTTGTGCCCATGACACCCACAACATTGCAAACTTCAAACCACTGTTGTCCCATAGGATAGAATTGAAAGGGGACAGCTCTGGTAATAAGCTAGAAGTGAGCGAGAGCATCTCCCTTGCATGGTTCTATCATGCTTTAAATCTGCATGGTGGTCTTTGTTTTTCACACAATACGGTAATTCAGGTTGATTTCTGTACTGGGAGCCAGAACACAAAAGGTACAGAGGAATCCATGGTGCTTCTTTAGTATAAGAGACATCACGCCCAAACATGCCAATGGTTACTTGTAGTGTCTCAGAACACTCGTAGGAAGGTGAATCCCACTATGGACTCTGCACCCAACTGGCAGAGGGGTCTTTGGAGCTCTGCAGCTGCATAAGAGCAGCCATTCTGGGCTGAAGTTGGGTAAGAAAAGGAGCTTGGGACAGTCAGAGCAGGCTGTGTGTGCTGCAGTGATGCCATACTGGCTGTCTCTAAGGAGGCAGCAGGGTCGGTACGTGCTCCAGATGAGTGAGGGAGGCAGCCTAGAGAAGCAGTCTGCTTCCACTGGGGCCAGTGATGGTGAGGTACAGCAACATGCATTGTCCTGGTTTCTAGTGCGCAATTGCAAGTGTTTCCAACATGTGTTGGTGGGCAAGCTATAATCATATATGTATATATACATATATTCTGAATAGAAAGGAAATCTCACAAAGCATTGCCTTTTGCTGCCATGGTTATCCCTCCAGCACAGGTCATTAGCAAACCACTGCATCATCATCTATATGCCCAAAATATTTTGTTTCTCGAATCCTGACTGGCTATACATGCCAGATAACTGAAGATGTGCCTGGATCTTTGCTTTAAGAGCAGAATTAAGTCATATTCTTGAGGCTGAGGTGCTTTAGCTTCTGCATACTCCTGCTCATGCCTTGCAGTCCTTGGAGTCACCTTGCTGCCGTACTCTACAGATTTTTTCAAGTGCTGCAGTGCTGTTTCTTACTGAGTGGAGAACACGGCTGATGACTGCTTTAAGGAGAGGCTGTTTTAGCTCCAGAGTGGCAGCATTCAGATTCTGTTTAGATTTTTTCTTCTGGTGTCTTGTCTTTGGCTGCAGCTATGCAGAGAGGAGCTGTTTACTTATTTTGCATGGCTCCCAAATGTCATTTAAGCTTTATTAACAGGAGGGTTCCTACCTCCCAAATTTCTAATTAAGGTCTTCCCTTCAGTCTATTAGCAGTGCTTTTGTGGACATATTCTTTAATTAGTTCTGACTTTCTGACTCCAGTGCAAAGTAGTTTTTAACTACTGTCTGCAATGCCCACGAGTGGTGAGTCAACCTATTAAAAATTAAAAATCAATTTTAACTTCAACCTATAGAACTTCAGCAAATGAATCCAGCACTATTTCATCTTATTTTCATTATCGCAGCATCTGATAGTCCAGGCAGTGACAGGAGCTATACAAACAGAGTGCAAAGGCAGCTGAGCTTGGGAGGGAAGCATGGCAGGAGTTGTGAGATGGGCACTGTGCACTTGGAAGGAGGGGGACACTGGAGGTCCCAGGTTGTGCTGCCCACCCTGATAAGGGCCCACTAGCCAGCATCTCTGTGAGAAGGAGAACACTGCAGATACCACGCTCCACCTATGCTGCCCCACAGAAGCATCCTGTTTGTTCTCAGCCCTTGGAAAACACATATTTTATAGGTACAGGGCAGCAAAACCTTCTAGATAATGTTTCACCTTAAACTCAGGTCACCTGTAGCTGGGTCCATATTTACCTTCTGAGAGCACAGTAGTGCATGCTATGGTCCCTATTCTGGGTGTGACAGCAATGGGGACTCACCCTCCAGCTAATGGCTACCAGCCACCAAAATCTGCCCACGCTTTTCCCTCCTCATCCTGCTGGTACTCTTGCAGAAAAATCTCCTTGTGCTGCCTAGGGACCATGGCAAGGACATGGCTGAGCATGGGCCAGAGTAAGGAGAGAAAGCTGGGACTATGGAGGACCATCATCCTCCCTAGCAGCAGCCATAAGCATTTCATCAGCTGTAATGTAGAGCAAAGCTATTCCTTTGCATGGACATTAGAGTGTGAGCCACTTGGAATGAGGAAGAGGACGGCTCCATTAAAGAGTCGATGGAAGTTCACCGTCCGATTAGGAAAATTTTGAGGCACAAAGCTGTGGTTGGGCTCTTTGTTCATGCAAACACAACTGGCTCTACACTGGTTCAGGAATCTGCTCAAAGCCACTTGCAAGATCAAGGCCTTTCTTTGTAACCTGCTGCGACCAAAGACAGTATTTTTTTATAAAATGCTTCACATCCTTGTAGCCATGGCAGGCAGAATAGATTACTGCAGTCCACTGAAAGGTTCATGTGAAAACTTTGTTGTCTCAATATTCACCTTAGTGATCAGTCTTGGTTTTCCAAGTGCATAATTATTAATGTAGTCATTAAGAGTATTTCCTGCTGCGTCAAAGCAAGGGAACATTTTAGAACAGAGAGTCAAAAAAAAAAAAACCAACCAGCAATTGAGTAGAAGGTGCAAAAATGTCTGTAAGAAATAGGTCAAGAGAAGTCTAATTACAGAGAGTTTTTTGAAAGAGATTCATTTATCATTTTGGGGATTTATTTTTAATTAAAAAAAAAAAACATCGTCTATTGATTCTATGTTAACTATGAGTAAAGTGTAGTTTTCATGGCCTGAGATACAAGGATTGCATGGTGCATATCATTTAAAACATCCTAAAGCATGTCAGATGCTCTTTAAAAATGGTAAGTTATTCACAAATATTGACACCATTTGTCAAGATGTAATACTTAACTAGATAGATAGTCTGCTGCAAGAGCAACAAAAGAATATGTATGATCTTTTGGACTCCTTCTGGACCATGGCAATATTCCCCAAGTATTTTTGCTTTCAACAAGTAGAGTCTGAGAGGTAAAAATTATGCAGTACCAAATTATGAAATGCTGGGAAAGAAGGCTTAATTCCAGGGCCTTTACTGTAATTTTGGTGGAATGCTTTCAGCTCTAGGATCAGGGCCAGAAAGGATGGAGGACTTTCAGAGCTCTATTAATGGATTTGAAAAGGGCACAAAGAGGAAGAGTTTAAGTGCAATTGTGTCCCGGTTTCAGATGGGATGAGTTTATTTTCTTCATAGTGTCTGGTATGACGCTATGTTTTGTTTTTAGGAGAAAAACAATATTGATTACACACCAATATATTAGTTGTTGCTGAGCACTGCTGCACAGATGCAAGGATGTTTCAGTTTTTCAGCTCCTCGTACTGGGGAGGCACAGAACCAGAACAGCTGACCTAAAGTGGCCAAAGGGATACTCCATACCATATGATATCCTGTGAAAAAACTTTAAAACTGAGGGGAGTGGGTCAGGGTACTGAGCAATTGCTTTGTGCATCACTTGCTTTGTTAAATATATATATATATTTTATTAAGGCTATTTCTCTCTTCCTTTTCTGTCTTAGTAAATAGTTTTTAACCTACAAGTACTACCTTTTTTTTTTTTTTTTTTTCTTTTTCTGATTCTCTCCCTCATCTAACTATGGGGGGAAAGTGAGTAAAAGGCTTTGTGGTGTTTATCTACTTGCCACAACAATTTGACATCGGAAAAGATTTTGGGTGAAAGAGCGTGAGGCTGGGGCTAACTGGGTATAAGGGAAAAAAACATTATACTGTGAGGATAATAAAGCAATGGGATGGGTTGCCCTGAAAGGGCGAGCAGTCACCAACCATGGAGGCTCCCAACACC
The DNA here is from genome assembly GCF_002078875.1 of Numida meleagris. NCBI lineage: Eukaryota > Metazoa > Chordata > Aves > Galliformes > Numididae > Numida > Numida meleagris. The sequence goes on from NC_034409.1 coordinate 142,968,496, forward strand.
CAATGGGACAAAGCAACCTGGTCCAACACCAGTGCTGACCTAAGCAGAAGGCTGAATGAGAGGTAAGAAAGGACGTCCGAAGGTCTAAGTGACTCAGTGCTTCAACATGGATGGGTCCACAGCCTGCAGTGGACATGGCCATGTACAGCAAACCCCCTGTATACTCCAGCGCTGTTAGTTTGGGGTTCTCCAATTCCAGTCATCTCAGAACAAGCAGGAGATCCCAACAAGGGCAGAGGAGCTTCATCCCGTACCAAGGCAGGGCTATAAATGGCTGTCGCCACACTTGGTGACCACCACCATGTCACCTCACATGTTAAATAAGCTTGGTGAAAGAGGAAAGCCCACCTACCACCTCACACCTTCCAGCCACCCCAAGTGGTGCTGCCAATTACTCTGGCATCTTATGCAAAAGAAGTTTCTATTGTAAGCCCCATTTCCTCACATCTAAGGCAGAGCATCCCACCCACCTGGTGGTATTTGTCACTGGTGGATGTCAGCCATGCTTTCCAAGGCCTTCCCTTGCAGAGGAAAAAACATGCTGTAACGGAAATGGTTTGTGTTTTTAAAATCACAAACATCAGTGTTGAGTTATGTTAATAGCTATCATCTTTATTTTTAGGATATGTAATCAATTGGGATGGTTTCAGATATATTTTTGTCAGACTGGCTTGCTCCAACTTACCTCCCAGATCTGGTTGCCATGGCATAACAATGATTTCTCTTCTAGCTAAAAATAAACCTTCAGCTACAAATATATTAGCCACACACACACACCAAAAGATCCCCCCCCCCCAAAAAAAAAAACCAAAAAAACAAACAAACAAACCAGAAACAAAACAAAAACAAAAACCCCAAAGCACCTTCCCAGGCACTGGTTTGGGTTCTGCCCAATGCGGCATGCTTGGGGCACCAGCTGTACTAGCCCCTGGGCAGTTGCTCCACCTCCCTTCCATCCTCACACACCTTTATGTTGTCCTGTGTAAAGGAGTCAAAAGCCTGAGACAGTGCAAAGAGTCAGTGTTAAAACTTAGTGAGGTAAAGTGAGCCTCCATCTTTCCTCAGCCAAGCAGAGCGCTCTGCCCCATATCAAATGCCAGCCTGGTGAGAAGAGAGACAGACCCTACTACACTACTCACTTCCTGGGGAGGTGTAGCCCCCCTCCCAGCTGTGCTATAAAATTAAGCTAATGGGAACTGAAAGAGAAATGGAGTCACCCGTGCACATCCCCACCTGATCTGAAGGTGGTAATCTAGAGGTGCAGGAGTCCACCAGGATGTTCAGCTTGCATAAACAGTGCTGGTGCATTCAGAGAGGCATTTTCATTATTCTGGAGTACCAACACCTCTTCCTGCTCCTGGCAGCACTGCCGTGGGCTCTCAGCCACATGGAAAGGCCAAGTCCAGCCAGGCCTGCTCTGCCCTACCGCCTCCCATCCCAAACTCATCTGCATGCTGCTCACCAAGGCCTGGCGAGAAGTGCTCAGGCCCAGCACCTGCACCAGGGTATGGAAGAGAGCAGGCAGCTCACTCCACTCCTCGCTGCTAAAATGGGGCAGAACATAACGCAGAAATCTCCAATGCTAGATTAGAAAAGCAAGGCAGAAGCAAGAACCCCTTTTTCTCCCTGTGCCTTTGTGGAAGCCTGCTCTCTCAGCCAGACAGCCAACGCTTGCTGAGGTTCTGCATGGCTTGTTCTCATGCTCCTGTTTTCAACACTTTCCAGGCCAAGCCTTTCAAGCATCTCTGCCCAATTTTGTAAACACAGCCTCAGTTAATGCAGCTAAATGAGGGAGGGGCCGGAGGGCTTCTGCCTGCAAAGGTGATTGGGGCTGGCTGGTTCCTGTCCATGCAGGAAAGTCACATGGCCTTACGCACTGTGCTGCTCTCAATGGTACTGTGCGGATGTATGTATACAAAAGAAAAAATATGTGTGTGTGTGTATATATATATATATATAAAGTTGCTGTTCTCTTTTGGATCTGCTTTCATGACAAAAAGGTTGTTGGTGGCGAGCCTGCTCACTAGTGACCCTGCACCCTCAGCTCTTGGGGTGGCAGCCAGCAGGTGACTGCGGTTAAAGCTTGACATGTTTGGAGTGAGGAAAGCTTTTTCCTTCAGGATGCTTGGGATGAGGCTAGGAAGCTCAGTGAGTGCTTCCTGGACCAAGGCAGAGGCAGATGCCTGTGGTATGCTTGTGCTGGGTGCCCAGTCCTCCTCTGACAAAACCAGATAGAGAAGAAGATCTGTCACTGCCAGCTCTCTCAGTCTGTGGTGTGCCTTTGGGCTCACCACTGGTGTGTGATGCCTGACTGAGTAGGCTCACCAGCTGAATTCCTTGTTTGACCTGTTGCTAATGGCTGCCTTTTAATCAGAAAACACAAACAAACCCTACCTGTGAGAAGAGTGAAGCATTGCCAGAATAGAGCTGAACTGAATTCCCATCCCAGAGTTGCACCAAAAACCCAGTGTCCACACGAGCCAGGCTACTGTTCTTCCCAGAATGTGGCCCTCTGGCTCAGGGCTTGAATTTGTGTAAGAACCAAGGTTTTTAGGCAGCCACCTACTTTCTGAAGCCTATGGGCATCTGGTTCTAAGGGGAGCCTTGCTGCACTTCTTGTACCAGCCCAACACCCGTGCCACCACCCCTTGAAGAGATGGGACCATCCACACAGTGTCTGCCTCCTCCAGTCTCTCAACACCAGGTGGGATGTTTGCCATGTCCAGGTGTTTGCAGAGCTTTGCTGAACATGTGCCAGAGGGGCTGTGGGAGGGCTGCCTCATCCCTGCATGGGTCCTGTGGAGCCTGGGCACCAGCCCAGCAGCAGGGGAATTTCTGGCAGGGCTGGCTAGTCTTGAAATTGCTTTAGGGAAAGGCAACAAAAAAATGCAGATCCATTTTCTGCCCATGCTCAGCAAAACCATCTGTGCTGGGCTTACAGAAGTGCTCCTCTGCTGCCCCACTTGGGTTTCTGTTTTCCTTCAGAACTCACATTTTTTTCCTTTTGCTTTACCAGGTCAGCCTGCAATTTAACATGAGCTTTAAAACCCCTAGTGCTGCATTTAATGGCTTTCCCAGATCATCTCTCCTATCTTGCATTCTGTTCTTCCCTTTGCTCATCATATCCATGGTCTTTCCTGGAGTATCTGTCTCCCATTCACTGCAGAGCTCCCTTCCCCACTGCGGTTGTTTATCCCTGGTTCCTCATCTGGGAAGCCAACTGTTTTCAGGACCTGCTTTCAATGGATGAGGTCATCTCTCTTTGCAGCACTCCAAACCTGAGTTTGTGAAGAGAAAAACCTTTCTGTTGGTGATCAGATCAGCACTGCCATTGTTCAGGCTTTATTTTTATTGTTTCTTTCTACCTTTCTGCACAAAGAGAGGCTAAACCCGCTCTGATGCGCTGCCTGCTGCTGCTGTCAACCGCTGGCACAGTCATGAGTTTCACTGCAGCCAGAGGGATTTCTCTGCATTCAGCTAAATGCAAGTGCACGCATTTGCAGGCTTGAGAACAGAAAAAAAAAAGACGATCTCTGGAAACTCCCAATAACTCATGGGTGTAGATGTACACTCCATAACATAGTCCCCATGGAAGGTGAAACAAATTCCCATGGGTCTGAAATGGGGTCATGCAAGCTAAGAGCCATGTGCTGCTCCACTCCAAGCTGCTTGGTGGTTTTTGCTGTCACCCAACCAGCAAACCCAAACCAGCAGGAGCACCTCAAAAAGCTGCACGTGCATGGTTAAAAGATTCCTCAAGGCTGTTTTGTGAACCTCCCACTTGGTGAGCATTTATTCAGTATCTGTTGCCTTCCAAGCTTTACAGTTATACCATAGGATAAATAAATCTTGAGAGGAAAAAAGAATGAAACGAAAGTCTTTTGGAAGCACAAATATTCAGTGCTTTGCTGTAGCACTGGGAAACAGAAATAAAAAGACAAATTCTCAGATAAAGTCAAATAAAATAAAGGGTTAAAAACCAAGAAATATGTTTATCTGTGTTCATTTTTAAAAAGCCATCTTGGTTGCTTTCTCAGTGAGCATGGCAATGAATGAAAAAAAGCCATACACTGGTACATGCTTGGAGATCCCACTTTGCCAGCAATATATACATTTTAAAAAAACAGTGTCAGGTCAGAAAGATAGCAAATGTAGAAGAGTCTTGCATCGGCCTCTCCAGGGCAAACCCACGGCATGCGAGTGACTTTTTCCATGAGCCACTTGCTTAGTCATGCAGTTGCACTCCCTCTCCTTGTCCATCACCCAAGGAATGCTCAGCCCCTGGCATGTCACCAGGACAAGGTTGCCCCTTGGTCAGCATGATGTTGCTGCTTGGATGGGCCGGACATCACCCAGCAGATGCCGGGCAAGCACTGCACCTCTTTGCAAAATACCCCATTTTGGTGTTTTTGCCAGTGGCCTGAATAGTCACAGACAGATCTGGTTGCTTGTATTATTCTTTTTCCTGTGGTTTCACTCAAAGGCCTGTATTTCTGTTCAAGGCTGCAAGGGATGTGCTTTCTTTAGCCTAGCAGTGTCCTTTGTAAAATCATTTCCAGAATAGGTATCTAATGAGGTCAGGTAAAATACAAGCGTATTCATGTGCTTGGATGTCTGTGACTCACCGTGACCATTAGTGAGACAGCACTTGGTAAGGGTGTGACTACACTTAAACGGCAGGTAACAAGCATTGGATATATATATACATAGGTAAATGTAAGTAAGCATATTTATATATATGCTTGTGTGTATATATATATATATAAATAAAATACACAAATGCATATTTACATAAAACAAATGTATATGAGACAGGAGTTTGATAGCATCAAGTCAAAGGGATTAGAGCTCAGCTGCAAAAGCAGACGTTGCTGACTGCTGGTATTATGAGTAGTATGGCTATCAGTTGGACATTTTTGTGCATGGACATAGCTGCCAAATTAAGAAAGTTGCTGTTTTTCCCTGCATAAGTTTATGCAAAAAATACATACTGGGATGTTCTGATGACCTTCATCAGATGGAAGTGAGCTGTACCTATCTGATGTCACTTGCATAGAAGACTTGGTGCCCAGAGCTCCTGAATCAGCCATACTCAGTCTACTTCACCACCAAATGTTGTTTCTGAAGGACTGAAGAACTCCAGGAGACCTCAGCTCTGCCTGTTTGTTTACCTTCATGCCCTGGAGTTGGCAGAAGGTAACAGAGCAGCCCCCTACAGCAAAGCCCAGAGCTGTAGTTGCCATTGGTATGGTGGGATGACAATGCCATCGGCCAGTTTGGAAATCTCAGACATCATTAACACATCTGGTAGGTTAGGGAGGGCTCCTGGCCAAGGCTAATGCCCTCAGTCCTGTTATCAGGAGGTGATGGTTTCCAACCTGTGTTTTTCTGCCTTGTGTAGTGCAGAAGCCTGCTGCAGAGCAGAGCAACCCTACGTGGCCCAGCGAAATATCCTTTCCACACAAGCACCTTGATGAGCATGATCCTGGCTTCAGCAACTGTGCAGGTGAGCAAATTCATTTTCCTGAACTCCTTGAGTTTGCACGTGACAAGGACTCTACTGTTAAAGTATTAAATGTACAAAAAACCTTCAAGAGCAATGGTGGTGATTCTGAAAGTTGCTGTGTCTGGAGCAAGAGGAACAAGTGAGGGGACATGGGAAAGCAATCCTGTAAAAAGCTTTCTTCCAGCTGTCCAAGACTTGAGTAAGTCTTGTGTTTGTTTATGGGTATTGGGATGGAGATGTCTGCACATTTTTTTCTATTCTGAGATCATGCGTCATTCCAGAAAAAAGGGAGTTTGGAGAAGTAGTCACAACAATACTTTTTTGTGTGTGTGTGTACTGTTTTTTCCTTGATGTTGCAGTATCTCGTCTTTATTAGCAGGTGTAATGCAAGACTGAAACCTTAATTCTCTATATACTTAATTGGTTTATATATATACTTATATATATACTTATTGGCTACAGTAATGCTGTCCGAGAAGGAATTATGGCCACGCTAGGAGGGAGCTGCAGAGCTCAGAAATAATTGAGTGATGTAGCAGCAGAAGATCACACATTTTGGCCTGCGCTTTGCTAAAAGAGGGCCAAAGTATTTTGGCAGTAATGTTCACTGAGGTGTGGGATAGTCGGGGCAATCAGCCCCACGGAATTGCTGTGGCATACTGACAGTCTCCGTGCTGGAAGTCCCATTTTCAGTCAAAGTTTTCCTGCAAAGAGTTATAAAATGTGGAAAATCTTTTGTTCAGACAGAGACTATTTAGGACAGTTGCCAAAAAAACCCAAATTTCTGCCTGGCACTCTGCGTGCAGGAGCTGGGTGTCTGGGTAGCCAGCATGTGGTAAGGACAGAGCAGTTGGACACCATTTCACCTCCTCTCCTTTCCATCACCTCCAGCGTCAATAGTAGTGTGGCCCTGCCATGCCATTGCTCTCACAGAAGACCAAACATGGGAAGAAGCATTTATAAAGGTCCAATGGTCAAGTGAGGCAAAATTTCCACGTTAAAAAAATCAGATTCCTTAAATGCCAATGGCTTCCAAAAAAGCAGGAAAAGAAAAACCACTCTTCATAAGCTACAGTAACAGGAAGGAAAGAGTTGCTAATATTTATGCTAGTATTGCATTTGAAATCTGTAATTTTTTATGCTGGCAAACACCAAGACTGTGTATGTCAACAAAGCCATGCAAAGTTGAGTTACTGAGCACCAAAAATAAAGATAGGTTCTGTCAATAGAGCTGAGCTCAGCCTCCCTCCATAAGCTCAAGGCTCTTCAGTTGCTCAGAGCAGTGTGCTTGTCACCAGCACCTTCCTTGTCCCCAGGGCATGGTGGTCCAGAGAGAGGCAACAAGCTTGCTCCCACTTCTACAATCAGTAACCTGCAGCTATCCCACAGGACATGAGCTGCTGGAACCAGTAGGTTGGCCTTTGGCCATCCCTTGATTGGCACAAGCTAACTTTTAGCCCTGCTTTCTGCCAAGTCTTCAGCTAGTGGATGGAGCATCGGGCAGCTTGATCCAGTGAGAAGCAGCCCTGCACATGGCAGGAGGTTGGAACTGGATGGCCTTTAAGGTTCCTTTCAACTCAAGCCTTTCTATGATTCTGTGATTCTATTGGTTCCTTCAGAATTTGTTTTACATGGTTGTAAACCTCTGAGGATGGATTAATGAGTGTGTAAACAGCTTGGATTGCTCTCTCCCTCCCATTTCCTACAATTGCTGGATTCCCGTCTTACAGTGTCTATCTCTGATTTGATAGATCAGAAATCCTTACTATTAGACTGGCAATTTCATGGGCCAGTTCCCTCAGCATTGGGAATGGAGATTATCTGGTGTTTTTAGCTGGAATATATTAAACTCAGAGTTTAGCTTCAATCTGCAGCAGGGTAATTTCCATTTCTCTAAACGTTTCCATTAGTCATCCTGGCTCTGACCCTGCAGTCTAGATAATTATTCTTATTGAATTGCACAGGCAAGCTAGTCTCTTATTTTTTGAGACCTAAATAAATTGTTACTCCTTTTAACCTGAGCAGGAAACTGAATGTCAGGATCTCACAGATAATTTCATTTAGGAGGGGAAATCAACAGGAGAAATTGAGTGGCTTCAGTGCGGTTGTTCTTTGCATGCAGGGACATCGTAAGTCCAGGATGAAAGGCTCAGACAGATTCGAGGCTGGGGGCTGCTGTCACTGCAGCCCCCCACCCCAAAAACTGCAAAGCCCAAGCACTCAAGATCCCACACAACTTTTTGTTTGTCTTTGAGAAAATGTGGTTTTATTAGCATCTTCTTTCCAGCCTCTTAGATGAGAGGTTTAGCTGCTAGTTTCAGCATAGTGTAAGCATCCCTATAACCTTAGCGTTCCTCTGGTCCTCCCCCTTGCTGCAAGAGCAGCCCACTTCATCTTGCCCTGGCTGTACATGGTGTTTTAGCACTGCTAGAGAGTTCTCGGAGTATGTGACAGCTCCTGAGGGTTCTGCTGTTTCTTTTTGATCCCTGCAGGGTTTCACTAGGCCTGATGCAAGACATTTCTCACATTAACCATGGACAGTCTAACCTGATTTGAGGTCAGACTGGTGTGTAATGTGTACAATTGGGTGTGTAGACACTGTGGTTGTGTCTCCTTGGTCTTGTCCTGTTCCTACCTGCAGTAGGACCAGGCCTTCACTCTTAGCATTCCTGACCATGCTAAAATTGTTTTCAAGAGTAGAATTTTCTTTCTGTCCTTTTTTTTTCCTCCCTCTGTTCCTTTATCCATTGATATCACTTTAAAAAAATATATTTTCTCTCTCTCTGTGGTAAAACTAAACACACTAAATGAGAGTGGTAAAACAAAACACATGGCTTCCCCATGTCTCACCAGTGTCCTCCTCCTCTTGTTTTGAAAGCTCTTCTGTTTCCAGGTCTGCCAGCACTTATCCCACCAGATTGGTGGCTCAAGCATGCAGGTAGACCCCTTTGCTCCTGGAATGAACCCTTTTCCTGGAAATGTCTGCTCTTTCAACAAGGCCTTGGCGGTGTTCAGTTCATGCCCTACTGCTAGAAGGGATGATGTATGTGTTTTCTTTCTCCTGCCTCCCTGAAGAAGTGCAACTACTTCTTTCCAGTGTTATTAATAATAACTTATAAGAAAATGCTGATTATCTGGGGCGAGCTAATCAAGCTGAAAAGTAGATCAACTATGTTCATCCACTTTCATTTAGATTTTATTGGAGTTTACTTCTGCTTCAGCAGTTAGCTGCTGAACTTGAATATTGCCTACTTCAACCTGTGAGCAGGCTGCAGTGAATTAGCCACTGGTGCCCATGGGTTTTCAGGTTTAAGGCCATGAGGCAGGTGAAGGTGTAGGTGTAGAGGGATCAGCATCTCAGCTGGGGTCAGCTAAATACACTCGTCTAAAAGTAGGAGACTACAGATGAAGCAAATATCCACACCCTCACTGCAGTTAATGGAGCCTGGGGGATGGTTCAGATGGCCAGACTTAAACGTCCACTGGAAGGTGAGAGGAATAAATTTAGGAATCCACCCTCTGGAACTGAAACTTGCCTTTGGTGGTTGATAAAACCTTAATCGTCTGCAAGGGTATTCCAATGGGTGGAGCTGCAGGCTGGGAAGCATTTGCTATTTCCTTTCTTTTAATCATGCCGTTCAATATTTGGGGAGAAAGCCTGTGTGTTAGGGTGGGGATGGCATCTCTGCAGGTGTATGGTCCTGTCCCTACCTCCGTGAGCCAGGGCAGAGCGGTTTCATGCAGCTTCTCCTCCTGTCCAGGTGTGAGGTAAACCACCAGGGAGGTGCATGTTCCTTACATTACTACCCCTCCACTCTGTCTGAAAACCAACCTCTGAACAATGAGAGCACAGGCAGGAGGGTTGCAGTGCCTGCTTTTCTGCACTGCAGTGCCAGCAAGGGTCTCTCACAGGGACATTTATCCCTGGTTCTGACATTCAGACATCCATTTACTTGGGGATGCGAACAGAGAGACTTTGATTTCCACAGTTTAACCTTTTTTAACCTTGATTGTTTTCTAACAAATCCCATTTAAGTGCTGTTCTTTTCATTTCAGTTGCTGCTGCACAGGAAAAAGTTCATCAGCAGAGAAGACTCTCTGCTTGTGCCAGACCTTACTGAAGAAAAACAGACTCAGAACTTGGGTTCCATTTTTTTTGTTGTAAAGAGGCTGGATCTGCATGCAGTGAGTCTCCATGGGACACATCCACCCCATGGGGAAGCTGTGACTGGCACATTGCCCTTTTTGTCTGTACATTAAACAGTGCTGACTGCAAATCATAGAATCATAGGTTCACAGAATGAAAAGGTTGAAAAGGACATCAAAGATCATCTAGTTTGAATCCCCCTGCCATGGGCAGGGTCACCAACCACTAAACGAGGCTGCCCAGAGCCACGTCCAGCCTGACCTTGAATGCCTGCAGGGACGGGGCATCCACAGCCTCTCTGGGCAACCTGTTCCAGCTCATCACCACCCTCTGAGTGAAAAAATTCCTCCTAACATCTAACCTAAGTCTCCTCTGTCTTAGTTTAAAGCCATTCCCCCTTGTCCTATCACTATCCACCCATGTAAACAGTCGTACACCCTCTTGTTTATATGCTCCCTTTAAATATTGGAAGGCCACAATGAGGTCTTCCTGCAGCCTTCTCTTCTCCAAGCTAAACAAGCCCAGCTCCCTCAACCTTTCTTCATAGAAGAGGTGCTCCAGCCCTCTGATCATCTTGGTGGCCCTCCTCTGGACTTGCTCTAAGAGCTCCACGTCTTTCTTGTGCTGAGGGCCCCAGGCCTGGACACAGTACTCCAGATGGGGCCTCACAAGGGCTGAGTAGAGGGGGACAGTCACTTCCTTCTCCCTGCTGGCCACTTCTCTTTTGATGCAGCCCAGAACACAGTTGGCCTTCCAGGCTGCAAGTGCATACCGCTGGCTCATGTCCGGCTTCTCATCCACCAGGACCCCAAAGTCCTTCACAGCATATCAACCATCTCATAGAGGATTGTCACCTATGCATGGTGTGGAAATTGCCACTGGTGGCAGGGCAATTTGAGGAGGAAAATAAGTGTCCTATGGAGGGGGATGTTCACAGCCATGTCTTCTGTGAGCCATTGATTTGCCCAGGGCAGCCCAACATGGGCAGACAATCATGCTGAACACACACTAGTCAAAAGCTTTCACTGGGGGCACCAAGTATTGTAGGAAGGGACCTGGTTCCCTGCTGAGCACTGGGGCAGAGGGTCTTGGGTGCATGATATTGCCCAGCAGACACATCCTTATATGCACAAGCCAAGACAGGGGGTGGTAGAGGAGGCAGGGGAGAAAGGAGCCAGCTGCCTCACATATGAAAAGATTTACCAAGCACCCATGGTTATATTGGTTATATATCTCCATGCCCTGGAGAATAATGCAATTTCTATCATTACTGCTAGCGGGATGGTTTGATGGCCAGGGCTTCATTTGAGTTGCCTAAAACATTAACAAAGGGGAAAGTGAAAACAAACATGAATGTTGTAATAAAAATGATGAGGATTTTTGGGTAGGCTGCCAGACACATTTTTCCAATGGTACAAAGTTCTCTCAATTAAAAGCAGCTCATTTTGTCTATTCTAACTCTGAGACATGAGGTTGGTTTTAGAGGTAGAAGGAAATAATTAGGTTCTGCTCTAACTACACAAGTCGCTGGAACATGAGTCAAGTCATCCTGTTGTGTCTGAACAGCAGAAGTGACAGCACTTTTTTTTTTTTTCATTCAAAGTTAATTTCCTGCTCTTGAAAAATGACTTCTTAGGAATCTTTTTGAGGTATTTTGGGGATGGGACTGGGAGGGCACAGAACAGGACCAAAGGGGCCCATTCTTCTCACCACCTCAATGAATGCAGCTGTGCTTTGCAGGGGGATGCTCTGTTCAGGGATGCTATGTTTAGGACTTTAAATGCATTTTGCTGCTGTTGTCAGAGATCAGTGTGTCGGATGGGCCAGCAGTGAGCTTTTCAGTTTCACGTGTGCAAATCCTTGTGTGTCTTTTACTGAGCTCCAATACCACTTTGTTTCGTGTTTTCTCAGACTTGTTTCCACACCTGGGAGTCACTCACAAATTCCCCATCTGCTTTTAGGGTACAAGATTGGGGGTGTGCATCCCGGGAAAACCTTCACAATTTTCATGATGCTGTGTAGCCTGCTCCCTCTCCCTTTTGCCAGTGTGAGTAACATTACACAGTGGTTTCTTACTGTGAAAATAAGCTTTGTGTTTCCCAGGGCATGGTCCGTGGAGCCATGTCTGTCCTGTGACTGTCCCCTCGGTGGAGATCTCTGAGCAGAAGATGGCTGTAGTGGTAGGGCCACCGCGAAGTGGGCACTGCATAGGGATCTCTGACTCAGCTACCCATGGGCTGGCAGGGGGATTTGGTCATTAATAACTACGCCATTAAGCACAAAGCAGCACCGTGCTTCCAGAACGAGATGGGGCTCTTGGCTGTTCCTTAAAGGATCCAGACCAGTGCTTGGTGGAAAGGCTGCAGCCCTCCTTCAGAGAGCTTGACCATGTATCTGTGCTGTTGGTGGACAAGAAAGGGAGATTTGGACTGAATATAAGGAAACATTTTTTACGGTGTGGGTGGTGAGGCACTGGAACACGCTGCCCAGAGAGGTGGTGGAAGCCCCGTCCCTGGAGACACTGAAGGTCAGGCTGGATGGGGCTTGGAGCATCCTGATCGAGCTGTAGGTGTCCCTATTCATTGCAGGGGAGTTGGATTGGATGGCCTTTAAGAGTCCCTTCCAACTCAAACAAATCTATGATTTTGGCAATTCTAAGGTGGTCAGACAGGGCCCATCCTTCCATCAGCACGCACCATCTGTCCATCTGCCTGCACAGGGCCACCCCACTGTGGGCAGAGCACTTGTGTCTTCTGCCCTGTTTCCAGCAGCAGTTGTGGACTTCTCAGAAAACATTAGTCTGTGCATCTCTGGAGTACCTGCACGTTGCTGTGCCCTTCTCAGCTGTACCATTCTCTGACGCACTGAGCTATGTATTTTACCGAATGCCTGTATTCTCGCTATCCATTTAAGTGTTATCTCCAGTTCAGCGTTATCAATTCCTTGACTGTGGTTACTGAGTGGAATAAACTCCACCGCCTTGCAATTGTGCTGCTTTCAATTGTTTTCCTTCTCGACACCGGAGCGCAGAGGTGAATGGGCTCTGCAGGACCTACGTTCGCTGTCGCATCTCCACCTGTCAGCCTCCTGTGTCAGTCCCATCTCTAATTCAAACAATTCTCAGTTTTCCACTGCTGACACCAGAACTTTTGCCATTTTACCTTATTGCCTATAATTGATCCTTATTGGTCTTGTCTCTGACTTGCTTTGCTCTTCCTGACGGCTGTTTTGAAATGACACGGTAATAACTCTGCACAGTGTTTCAAGTGAGGGGCTGCAACTTATTTGTAAAGAAGCTCAGCAGTCTGTTGGTTTTCAGATTTGCTGTCTTTTTTTGAGGCCATGTTACCAAACACAGTAGAGTACAGCGGTGGCTGGATCCAAGCAACTTGAATTAGCCTGGAACATATAGCTCATGTGTGATGGGCACTTTCAAGTCATCCCTTTCCATGTGTATTTTGACGAGTTTCACTTGCTGTTGTGCTATTTGTCTGGCTTCCCCAGCTGGTACCTGAGCCTTCTCTTTCCTGTGGTGTTTGTGGAGCTAATGGCATGGAGCTGTGTCAGGGAGGGGCAGGTAGGGGTTAGGGAAAGGTTCTGCACCAGAGGTTGGCAGGCATGGAACAGGCTGCCCAGGGCAGTGGGCACAGCCCCAAGTGCCGAAGTTCATGGAGCATTTGGACACTGCTCTCAGACATCGGGTTTGATTTTGGGTGGTCCTATGTGGAGCCTGGAATCGGACTTGATGATCCTTGTGGGTCTCTTCTAACTTGGGATGTTCTAGGATTTTATCCTGTGATTCTGTGTATTTTGCTACCAGCCAGCTCTGCCCCAGCGGTGCTCTGATCCAGGTCATTAACAACTCTGTTAATCACTGCTGCCAGTCCATATGCAGAGCCTACCCAATTCCTCACCTCTTGCTGCATTAAAATGAATCATTTCCCCACTCCACTGTCTCCTGCCTATTTTAGTTGATAATCAGAAGCGTCTTTCGCCTGCTCTTGCAGTTCCAGCGCCTTGAGTACCTTCACCCAGTGAGCAGGGCTGACAGGTCTGGCAGTGCCAGCAGCTCTGTGCCAGCAGGTTTCTGCTGACTCAGTCGCAGTGCTGGCAGTGCTGAGGAGCACACAGCCTGGCATGGGGCAGGGCGGGCAGTGGCAGGAAGATGAGCTCCTCAGCAGCTGTCTCCTAGAACATATCCCCCATTCAGCTCTAGAGTTGATACTTCCTGTTTACAACCAGGTATATAACCCAACAGTCATCCTCAAAGGCTCAGTAACCTCTTTATCTGTGTTGATGAAGGTGAAGGGCAGCATCCCACCCATGCACCCATCACCCCAGATGATGCTCACTGCCTCCAGAGACGAGGGCACCCCAAGAAGACAACACCGCAAGAAGATAACCCACAAGAGCGAGAGAGCTCACAGACAGGTGAATTTTAAATGCATGCACAATACATGCTGGAAGTGAATTTCAAATTCATGCCAAGCGTTGGCACAAGGAAGTTCCTTCTAAAAGCCGTGCTCAATCAGGGAATAGATATACAAATAGATATACTCTGCAGCCTCGCATCCCATCAGCACCACTGGGGTGATGTGAATCTCAATGAGCCACAGCAAAGCTCGCAGCAAACAGTAAGCAAGCATGGGCTGGGCTGGGCTGCTCACTCAAAACCCGTGGTGTGGAGGAATGGATGATAGCACTGTCACCAGAACTTCTCACTCATCTAAATGGGAGATGAACAAACCTTCCCTTTTCCTGTGACCAAGCCTATTAAATGACCAGCTGCTGCTGCTGCTGAGAGCAAGACAGTGTGGTTTTTCGGAGCATGCCTGGCTCTCCATCTCTCTAACTTGCCTCCCAGATCTCAGTTTGCTCCAAATCAGTGCTGTAGACACAGTGCACCTGGGATGCCGTCACAGCCAAAGCTGTAGTACCCATGGGTCTGCTGTGGTGCTCAGCAGTCATGGCCAGTTAATGATGATTACTTAATTAATCAGTAGTATTCATCAAATAAATGAACCACGATGGAATGCACCAGTTAAAGCCCAGCTGGGATTCCACCCCCAGGACCCCTGGGGTGTGCTGCAGCACTGACCACTGGTGATGACACTCAGTCTGATCTTTTTCTTCATCAGCTTCAAGGCAGGTGGATATGGAAGACGATGGATTCTTTTTCTATTTCTTTTTCTTGGAGGCCATTTCAGGCAAAGTGACTTTACCAAGAAATGTCAGCTAGCATCAGCCTGAATTTTTATTTTTAAATGTTTTTAGCAACTTTACAAAGTGTTTGCCTATAAGTGCGCAGAGGCCAGTGGAAACTGCCTGTTTGAATCACCTCAGCAGGACCTTCAGAGAAGCTCTTAGAACCAGACAGCTCTGATGGTGAGAACAGCCATCTCTGCTATTGTCTCTTTATTTCCCTTTAGGAAAGAGAACGCATTTAGAGCCTTACTTTTTTTTTCTCCTCCTCTTGGATTTACAATGTGTTGCTCCCCCCCACTCTTTTTTTTTTTTTAATTTCTCCCCATCACTGAAACTTCCAGCATGTAGGATCAAAATGTGCGCAAGGAATGCGTCCCCTCTTTGCTTCCTCTTTTCCCATTCAGTGAGCCTGAATGTCAAACCAAAACCAAGCATTTGTACCCCCCAGCCATGACTGTTGTGAGCAGAAGCGTGCTGGTGCACACAGTCACACCATCCTCCACTTTTAACAGCTCTTCTTAAATAACCCTGGCCAGTTTGTTAAGCCTGGTCCTCTGTTTTCCTGGAATCATAAGAACTGGCTCTAATCAGGCCATCCCTTTCCAGAAGACTCCCGTCCCCATTTGAGCACTCAAAATGCGTTGTGTCTCTGTGTCCCACAGACAGCACTAGAAGGACTGGAATGCAGCTGGTGTTCACCCAGACTATTTTCACGAGTGCAAGTCTTAAAGAGCTGCTTCTTACATCGTTGGAATTTCTAAAGAAGGAAGAATAAAGACTGAAGCTGCAAGTTTTTGTTGCAAGCAAAACTACGACAAACTTTATTTCCTGCCTTGTGGCCATACACTCTCCCTCAGAATGCCCTCAGAAGCAGAGTGGTTCTAAAGGTGGTTCTTAACCCAGCATTTTTTTCAAGCCCCTTTAGTCTCAGTCTAATTCTTACTGTTGGCACATCTGTGCTCATCGCAGGAGCGAATGTCTCTCAGAGACATGAGGTGGGGGCTCCTTTGGGCGAGTAACTCTCTCTGAGACTTCCTGCAGGCATGAAAAGAGGCTTTAATGCACTCGCCTTACTCAAGGGTTTAAGGATCATTGCCTGACACCATACCATCATAGTCTGTAAGCTCAGAAGCCAAAAAGCCATATGTCTTCAGATAAATTTCCCTTCTAGAGGTTGCTGGGCCATTAAAACAAAAAGCTAGTGGTGATAAATGTTACATGTACACCCAGATAAATTACTGATGGATCAAAGCATCAGCAGAGAACAGGATTTCTTATTTCCCAGGCCTGAGCACCACAAGTATGCAGAGGTCTCCCTGCCCTAGCAGGGAAAAGAGATTTGAAAGCATGAGCCATTTGAGATGCTTTGACCCAGGGCCCCGAATTTAACTCACCTTGGAGACACTCAGCTGACTGCTCGTTTTTTCCAAAGACATTTTACAATAGCGGTACAGAAGAAAGAAGTTGGAAAAAAAAAATCAGTCTTCTTGGCTGGAAGCTAACCTCACTTTAGCTGCAGATCAACTACTACCTACTTAAAATTGTTCAGCAGACATTACCAGGTTGTTTTACTTTTTGTCAGACTTTCGGGATAGGCCTTCAAAAGCCTGCTTTTACCATCAGCAGCTCACTGGTCCTGGCAGAGTGTTTTAAGCGCTGCTGCACTGCAGTCACCAGGCAGGGAGCAGAGCCAAGTTTTGCTCAATTTTAATTTGGCTCTTTAGAAGTTTCAGAAAACCTTCCAGTCCTCGTGGTCCTTCAGTTAACTGCAGGAAAAACTCCTGTCCCATGCTGGAGCAGCCAACACTGTGATGGCAATGCATTGTGCATATTGAGGGCAATACCCTGTCCTCTGAATAACATGAGATATGTTGGTAGAAAGACGTAGAGAGAGGGAAAACAGCCCGTGTGCTACCCTAAGGTTACACAAGGTTAGCTGTCATGAGAAGGCTGAGGGGAGGCCTCATGGCGGCTGCAGCTCCTCACAGGGAGCGGAGGGGCAGTGCTGAGCTCTGCTCTCTGGGGACAGTGACAGGGCCCGAGGGAACGGCATGGAGCTGTCTCAGGGGAGGGGCAGGTGGGGGTTAGGGAGAGGTTCTGCACCCCAGGGTGGTGGGCACGGAACAGGCTGCCCAAGACAGTGGGCACGGCCCCGAGTGCCAGAGTTCATGGAAGAATTTGAACGCTGCTCTCAGACATAGGGTTTGATTTTGGGTGGTGCTGTGTGGAGCTGGGAGCTGGACTCCATGATCCTTGTGGGCCCCTTCCAACTCAGGATATTCCACAATGCTATGAAATGCTTCCACAGTGCAAATTCACTTGCAATCCATAGTACTAAAGGCCCAACAGAAGCAAAACATTACACTCCTGGTTATCACTGCACATTGCTCTTGGTGCAACTAGGCAAAATTACTGCGCCAAGATCCTAACGCATCTGACAGCACATCCCACAGATACAGCTTCAGCAGCACGTTTAACTCAGCCAGTGTGTGGTTGCTTCATCAATCACATAATGGACAGAACTGTTATGGAGTCTGTCCACACAAAGCCAAGGCAATGGCAGGTCTGCTGTAAGAGGGATCTCTGCTTAATTAGACTAAGAGGGCTGATCTCAAACATTATTTCTCACATGGATTGAAAAGAGCGACCTGGTGATCTTTGGATCAGTCAATTACCACACATACCAGATGGCGTGACAGAGACAGCTCTGGTTAAGGCCTTCTATGCAGAAGAGATGTGGTAGCAGTCGTAGTTCAGGGCCATACTGACATGTAGGTGCTCAGGAGCCAGCACTAGCAGACTGATTATTCAGCATACACTGGTTTTGCAGTTTCTGATGGACACCATGCACCCAGCCCTCGTCTGTGAGGGACAGCACCTGAAGAAACACACTAAGTCCCAGCTGTGGCCTGCAGCAAGCCTTTGCTAAAGATGGTGAATCTAGCAGCTGCTGCAATGCTAATCCAGCTTTCTTGGTGCTGGATTCACATGCTTCCTTACAGGGAAACTTGTATGTGGAGCAGAAGAAACTTTTTATGATTACCACTTAGTCCAGAGTGATCACCTGCTACCAGAATCCTTCTTTGCTCAATAAGAGATCTTTATGGATTATTTTGATGTTGCCACCTGAAGTCAGCTGAAGTGAGCTGTCAGAACCCCTTGTTTTTCCCCTGTAAGTCTTCCCCTTCCCTTCCTTTTCCTTCACATTCATAGGTGAGCAGCAGAAGCCTTACTTGTGGCAGTTACCCAGATGAGGAAAACAGAATTGGACCTGGATTATTTTCTGTCTAATTTGCTGGTTTGTTTTTGGAGGTGTTGGTTTTCAAAACTTTAGACCAAAATGCCAAAATTCAGAACAAATGAATTATTTTAATGAGGAGACAGCATTACAAGTTTTTTAAAAGTGCTGTCTTCATTTCATGAAAAACTTTGCCATTTATAAACAAGCAAGCAACATGTACAATTTTAGTGAGGCATAGCCTCTCTGTGCATTCCTGAGAGCAGATTAAGCAGCTTCTGCCATCGGCTGTTGCTTCCAGAACAGTTTGCCAAAGAATGGCTGCAAAGTGCAAAGTCAAGAAAGAAAAAATAAAAGGGTGAGGTGGGGGAGGAATCTCTCTCCTCCTAACAGAATGAAGTTGCTTTCTACCTAATAAAAATGAAACATGGGAACAGGATGCTCATCCAGTGGCAAAGGTGACTTGCCTAGGGTGAAGAACCATGTAACCTTGATAACCAGTAAAAAAAGCCTTCCTTATTGCTACTCTTTTTTTTCCGTACTGACAAATACAAAGTTTTTTTGCCAGTTTTTCTAGACAGACCAAAGAACTCTGACACTGGAACTTCGATCTCTGGATGAGGAGAAAACAATATTTGTTACTCTTCAGACTGTTTGTAAATGGGAGAAGTGGCACAGAAAATGAGCAATTCGCTTCAGGTCTGAAGCAGCGTTGAGAGCCTCCTCCCCACTCATCTCATAAAGCCCATCTCATGGTGGATGGTGTCCTCCTGGATGAAGGATACCCACCCGATGGGTTTACTCTCACTTTAAAGACAGAGATTAGGGATAACCTGAGTAAATTACCATGCACAGTGGAGCAAGTAAACAGCATGTTGTGTACCCACACTTAATGGTCTCTTAAGCATTTGAGTAAGCAAGTTCCCAGAAATTGCTGCAGTTATCACCTTCATCAAGAAAGGGTCCTTGAGTTCATTTTGTGGGAATGTGCCGACTCTTCAGAAGACTTCTGGAAAGCCTTGAAATCTTCACAGCTGTATCTTTCTCTGATAAATTAAGCAGAACTGGCAGAATCTTTGGTTATCTCCTTCCATCTTAAAACACAAAACTAAATATAAAATCCATACTTCATTGGACTCACTGTGAGTGCTGTCTTCCCCAGAACAAATTCACAGCAGAGCCAGGAAAAAAGAAAAACATAAACTTTAGCTAAAATAGATTAGAGAAACACACAGGTCTTCACAGCATCCTACCCCCATCACAGCAGCACCATCGCATTTCTTGAGGCTTCATGGAGAATTTGAGAAGTGTTACTTCATTTTGCACTGAAAATCATCATCCATTCACTTGCTACCACTTGGACACTTGTCATCCATTTTGCTTTGCAGAATCCCATCTTCTTTGGGTTGATCAATTACTAGTGTTCCTGTAATTAAAATCTCACACTTCAATACTGTAAAAGTTAATTTATCATTGCCTTACTTTAAGAAAGCAAGATTTCCCAAGTAAAATTATCCTAACTCCGTTTGAAAGCTTTTCTAGTGTCACTGTGCATTGGTCATGAGCCATCAGACAGCTTATGATGTTCACACATTCAGACCAGTCCCCTACTGCTGGTGTTGGTGAAGTCCTGCTCTGAATCCTTTCCTGGGGACTTCAGTGTCAGCAAACCTAATTTCTGCTTCTTGAGCAAGATAACATTAAGATGTATGGTTGGGAATCCTCCCTGCTGAACAATCTCATCCTACTCTTTCCCACTCTATTTCTCAGCTCCCACACACTATATACAGATATATATTGCCCTCCCCAGCAGCTTCTCTGCAAATTCTTAATAGTACGAGGCTGCCTGCACCTTGCCTTCAGTCTCTCCTCCTCATTTTTCCCTCTTCCTTCAAGGAATATCAGCGTTATGCTACTGGCAGCAGGAACACTGAGGGCGCAGCAAAGACTTTCTACATGACTTGCTCAAAGCACTGAAAGAGAGTGGGAAAAAAATTGTTTTGCTCAGCAGTTTCCATTCCAGGATGAACACTGTCATACACTGTGCAAGGTGCCTTGTTCCCAGAAGTTACTAAATATGAAATACAAAGGGCCAAAAGCATAGCCTGTAGCAGCTGAAGAATTTGGATGCCAGCTCAATCCTGTTTCATGCTTTAACCACTTTTTTTCCAGAGGCTTATAACATGGCCATGTTAAGACATGTCCTGAGACAGCGTTTTTTAGGGCAATTTCCATATGGTTGAAACCAGAAGGTGCCAGATCTTAACAGACCATTCTCAAGAATTTCACACATGCAGAATGATGCATCTTCCTTTGGTTTATCATGAGAAAGAGCTGAACCATCTTACTTTATATTCAAAGACACAAAACCAAAACCAATAAAAGACCCACAGTAAAGATAACCTTGAGAAAACAGGAGTCCTGTTAGTTTGGAGAACAACAACAAAGTGAACACAGTTTCTCATACTTGAAAGCATCTGTAGGCTGTACTCCCGTTCTACATAACACTCTTAATCTATTTTCATAATTTTTCCTGGGCAATCTTTCAGTTTTGAGTTTTTACCTCTAGCTAGATGCATCTCCACTCTTGCCAGCCGCCCCCACCTCACTTTTCCATCCTTCAGTGAGGTTCTTCTGTGGCTGCCTGACCTTGCTCCCACTCCTTAGAAGAGCAGGCAGGCACGTTATCCAGTTGCCTTCAAACATGGGCATCATACCGTGATCCCCAAACTGTTTCACATTCAAGTCAAACCAAAACGTGTTTGAGAGTATACAGAGAAATGAAGATCTGCTGTTAGTGATTGCAGTACTATGTGGTGCCTGGTTTGCAGCAATATCTTTTCCCTGCCACCCACTTGCAATCCAGCCTCTGAATGCAACCTCCTGTCTGAAAGTCAGCGTGGGCTCTGCCTGCTCTGGGCCTCAGAGCTCAAAGAACACCCGCTCCTGCTTCCATGTTGTGTTGGTGTTGCTAGGCAAATAGGCACAAAATCTAGGTAAGCTTGCACACGTACAACTCTAAATTATATGAGGTAGCCCAGCCCTTGAAATAGGGCTTTTATGGTCACATTTCAAGCAGAAGTGCCACTTAAAAATGCTGAAAGACCAAATGATTTTTAAGGTCCTTCCAACTCGAGCCATTCTATGATTCTATTGTGAATATAATGTAGGAGCTGGAGCCAAAAAAAAAAAAAAAAGGGAAAAAATAAAAGAAAAATGAGATTGTAGCGTAGAATCATAGAATGGCTTGAGTTGGAAGGGACCTTAAAGCTCATTCAGTTCTAACCCTTCTGCTGTGGGCAGGTTGCCACCCACCAGCTCAGGCTGCCCAAGGCCTCATCCAACCAGGCCTTGAATGCCTCCAGGATGGGGCACCTACCCACAGATCTCTAGGCAGCCTGTACCAGTGCCTTACCATTCTCCAAGAAAAAAAATTTCCTTCTGCTATCTAATCTAAATCTCCTCTTTTAGTTGAAAATATTATCCTTTGTCCTTTCACTATGCTTTCTGATAAAAGAGTCTCTCTCCAACTTTCCTGTAGTCCCCTTTAGGTACTGAAAGGCTGCAGTGAGGTCTCCCCCCTTAGCATTTTCTTCTCCAGGCTGAACAACCCCTTCTCTCTCAGGCTGTCTTCATAAGAAAGGTGCTTCAGCCCCCTGATCATTCTCATGGCTTCCTCCAGATCTGCTTCAACAGCTCCATGTCTTTCTCGTGCTGGGAGCATCTAGCCTGGACACGGTACTACAGATGAGGCCTCATGAGGGCAGAAGAGAGGGGGACAGTCACATCGCTCACCCTGCTTGTCATACTTCTTTTAATGCAGCCCATGGTATAGTTTGCTTTCTGGGTTGCAAGTGCACATTGCTGGCTCACGTTGAGTCTCTCATCCACCAAGACTCTCTAGTCCTTCTCTTCAGGGCTGCTCTCAATCCACTCTCCACCTAGCCTGTATTTACTGCCCTGACCCAGGTGCAAGACTTGGCCTTGTTAACTTTGTGAATTTCGCATGGGCCCAACAAAGACTGTCACAGTCCCTCTGGATGTCTTCCATTCCCTCCAACACATCAACTACACCACACAGCTTGGCATCATTTGTAAACTTGTTGAGGCTGCACTCAATCCCACCACCCTTGTTGCCAACAAAGGTGTTAAATACTGGTCCCATTGCCAACCCTTGAGGAACATCACTCGTCACTGGTCCCCGCCTGGACATCGAGCCATAGACTGAAACTCTGAGTGTGACCATCTATCCTTATGTAGCACTAAGTTAGCACAGAAGTACTGTGCATATAGCACTACGTTAAACTAATACCTCCAGTGTGAGAAGATACACAATATTTCATCTACATCCTGTAAGGCAGATACTCATCTGGGACAGATAGCAAGACATCCATTTCCATTTAAAACACTTTAAGAAGCTTTTTCAGAGTCAACTCACTTCCTGCAGCAACTAAAAAAAAATTACTATAATTAAAGGGCTCAAGGAGTGCATTTGTTAAGAGTGAGGTACCCAGATTTCTAGTTACTGAGTATTTGAGAAATGTGTATTTCGCAGACTCTTTTGGAACTCTTTAGAAGAGCCCAATGAATTTCTGCCATCCCTGTTTACATATCTTCTTGGGCACAAAGACCTTTACATTAATGGGACTGCAAGAACCCACCCACAGAAGCTCCACTAGAACCATTTTACAGAATGAACCAGCAAATCAAAAGCACAAGATTAACACTATTCTATACTATCCATAGAATTAAGACCTTTTAAGATGTCCCAGCCTCAGGTGTCAGGTTCCTTATGGCACGCACAACATGGAACCAAGAGACCACCAAGCACCCACCATTACTGAAAACAGTGTATTTCAGTGATACTGGCATGACTAAAACGTAACTGCTGATCAGTGCCAATTAGCTAGAATAATCCTGTTAGCATTAGCTCAACTGTTCAATTATAAATCTCTGCAACGCTAATTGTGTTTGAAGTTCTTTCTAACACTAACTCCTTTTGTATCATGATGAAAGCCTGCAAAACCGCTCATCAATTAAACAGCTGATATAACAAACAATCTCCCTTTAACCCTTTACAACCACGCTGCTGTAAAAAGAGCACTGGATATCATTCATCATATATTGACTAAGGTCATATATCATTTTATTGTTTTACGGTAAATATTATTCTTTTGCCATGGCAAGATGCGTATCTTAAACAATACCAAGTCTTACTGACAGCTGTCAGCATAAACCCATCTGAAAAAGCAGGAAAACAAAACCTTTGTTGTGGTTCTTCGTCAAGCATATAACTTAAATCAACGTGCGCACCCATCTGTTAAAATGAAACTATGCTCACTTTTTTCTTATTGCTATTTAATTTGTATGACAAGAACATTTTGGCAAGAAATGCTTAGCTGAATCCCAACAGAACAGACAGCGCGTTGGAAATTACCGGGTAGCTTCAGAAAGCCTTGGGTGAACTTTGGGTGACCACATCGAAACGGACAACACAGGAAATCCAAGGGAGTTTTCATTAAATAAATTTATTTGTTAAAATAATTTAACTCCAAATACAACTGCTGAGTTTGCATTGAGTTCTATGTACAATTCTTGTTTTATTTGAAACATCAAGGTTTTAACAACTGACATTGTTACAAAACAAACTGTTGCCCCATTTTTTAAGTTGCCAGTTGTATTAGAGCTCAACAGTTATCTGTGAAATACATTAATTCACCTCTGGGAAACTCCAAATCAACAGCGTTAAGCCTGGTTCCAGCACCCACTTCAGTCTTTCTTCAAACCCTGATCAAGAATCAACAGATGCACAACAATGCAGATAAAAGCCTCCTGCAGTCGTCAAACGTTCGCTTTTGTTGCGGAGTTTCACAATTAAAGCCTAACCAGTGCTTTGACAGCACACTGGCAAAAAAAATAAAAATCAAAGTAAAAAACAAACATGCACAAAACCCCCCCAACCAAATGGCTGACATCTTTAGGCAACATTCTATACAGGAAAGCAAATACCAGTAGTTTTCCCACAGAAAAGTAATGGCAACTGTAGCACTGGGGTTAGGGAGAGGCTAGAACCAGAACAGAAAAAAATCACCAAATCCTTTTGATGCTCTGAAGGGGCAGAGGGAGAACAAAAACAATAAAAAGCAACTAGGTGCAATACTCTTCGTTTGATTCCGTCTGTTTGGACCAGTTCTTGTGTGCATTTTTAAGGAAAAGAGGAAACAGTTGCTATCACTATCATAGCTTAAAAGAATAAAAGTTGCAACATTAAAAAAAAAAAAGCACAATAAAAAAGGAGAAATGCTGTTTTTGTAGAAAAGGACAAAGCTCTACAAGAACAGCCAAAGGAAAAAGCGGGTCTTTGGAACAAATCATAATATTTTAAGGCATGTTATAAGAAATTTTCAAATAGTGTAATTGGTAATCCTTTCAGGGTACAAATTAAACACCGAGCATGACTCCCCCAGGCTGGCCACAGAGCTGCTGTGTGGCTCACCCACCTGCCCTTCTGCTACCCCTGGATTTTGGAAAAAATCTCTGTCAAGTGCAACTGTCATTGATTCAAGCTCCACTATCTTCACATTAGTGGAAATACAAATAGTGCATAACTACTTCCTCAGAATTATATGAAAAAAACAACACGCTTACGCCCCCCCCCTGCAGTACTGCATGATAGCATACACAGATCTAAGTTTCAGAAAATGTGAAAGTGTAAAGCAAAAACAAGGCCAGGGTGTATTTTCATTAGTATCTTCTGTTAGGAATATTACTGTGCAATTTTTCTTATATTAGAAGCCCATCTGTTTTATATTACCAACTCCACGTTACACCATTCATATTGTACTTTATGCCATTTTCTTGGCCGATGAACAATCTGCGAGGTAAGATTTTAACACCTCTGTAAATAACGTTGCATAACATGCACTGCTAAGTTTTACAGGGCTTTTAATTCTTCTTTGAGTGTTTGTGCAGCGGATCTCGCACTGATGAGCTATTTTACAGATAGGTTGTGCTGCTCAGTAACTGGGTATCTGAAAAATTACAATATCACCAATTTTGTATCTGAAATCTTGCTTAAGCATGGTGGTTGAAATGGGCGGGGGAGGGGGGGGAGAAGAGAACATTCATACCATCTAGTTTAGGCATAGAAGTTGCGTGACTCAGAGGACCAAAGATAAAAGCCTAAGCTTTGCTATATAGTCAACGGAAAGAGGTAGGTGCCTCTAGGAGGGCAATTCAGAGCACCCAAAGCGGGCACTCAGATGCCAGAAATAAACGGTGTGAATATCTCCAGGAGAACAAAGTACAGTAACAAAAGTTCCAAACGGTAGATGGGAAGAAGGGCTATATTAACGTTCGAGTAAGGCGTGACGTTTTGTGACATCTAATGCCCTTCGATACATCGGCTGCGGAAAGGTTTTGAAAGATTAAGGGCAGAGATGGTCCGTTCTCTTCGATTAATATGATTTCCTTTGCTTACCATCCACTGAACTACAATTTAAAACGTTAAGAATGCACATGAAAATCTGCAAAGTGTGCTGTACCAAGTTTCCTTTGTAGAAGATGAGAGCATTTTTAGGCAGTTCTGCAGATGAAGGCAAAACTCTCGAACCTAACTCCAATTACAGCATTTCTAAGGGCCATATACACACACACATACACACTCAACACACACGCACAGCCCAGCACCCCTGTTTTCACTCATTTAAACACAAGGAACTACACTGTTACTGCACAAGATTGAAAAACTAATGAACGCATGGTGTTATTTAGACCACAGGCTCAGTGACTCTGTATTTTTATGGCCCATATTACCTATAAGAGATCCAGCTCAAGACAATCTCTCCAGCATGTAAAATCTGAACATTGTGATTGAAAACTTTTCTATACTTCGATTGTAAGACTTCAGAATAGGTATTTCTGTGCCATTAGTCATGCAAATGATAAATACTTCACTGCTATGAAACTAGCAAGCCAGAGCTCGAGCATCCTTTCAAAATAAAATATTTGCTCCCACCATTTAACACTCAAATAATTGGGGCAACCTTTGAATAGAGTGTCTCAGGCAATTAAAGAGCCATTTCCACACTCACTTAAGGAATCATAACTGTAACTATTTCAGCTCTGAACCGAATGATTTCACATGGTTTTCCAATTTAAGTTTTCGTCATTAAAGCTATGAAATAGCAAACTTGATTTTCAAAGGTTAGCTAGGGATCCCACCAGAGAACGTAGCCCTTAAAGGCAAGAAAAACTGTTGTCTTTAAGAAACTTAAAAATGCAGGATGTTCGTACTGTCCCATGAGGTTTCTGCAGAAGGGAACATATGGATGCAACATGGCTTAATTTTCCTTACAAGATGGTACTAGTTAATCTATTAAAGTGTTCCTTGTTAGTAAGGCTCAGCAATTTTTTCATCACAGTTGCTTCCTCCTGGTTCAGTAAAGTGATAAATAAAGATGCTTCCTGCTTTGTAAACAGAGGGTTTGTTTGGCTTTTTGCAGACCAAAACCTGAAGTGATCCTCCATTTCTGAGCAGCAAAACAAAAGATTTAAAACATTCCAACGCCATACTGTTTCTTCACCTGTCACCTGTTTGCAGATCTTGCCTCTCGGTTCACTCACTGATGCAATGTACTCTTTCAAGATGTGGAATAAAGCGTAGAAATAATAGCATCAATTTCGAAAAAAAATCCAAACAATATAGGTCTCTGGTAACCTCTTCCTCTAACACTGTCAGAAGTTCAGGTGAAATCAACGCAGTTGAACAAACTTGGCCACAAGCGGTAGCGCACGTCCCAAAGCACAGCAATTAGATGCTCAAAGACTTAGCTCTCCTTTCGTGCTTATGCTAGTTGTGAATGGTCTTCAAGGACATTCTCTCCACTGCTTTAGTTTCCCACCTCCAAAGTTTTCTAGCTTCTTTGCAAAAAGTTGCTGTTTGACATGATAACACGTACGCTCAAATGGAACGACCCTGTAGATCGACTGGCCATGCCACAACATTGCAGGTGCTCAAAGGGAAAAACGGGTGAGATGTGGTCATTGAACCCAATTATATTCAGAGTCAGTGATTGACTTTCAATGCTCAGCTCTGAGTTAATGTTGCTACTTCACTACAGATGTATTTCAAGTGACCCACAAACCAGGAAGTGAAGTAGACAGTTTTACCACCTTACAAAATTTCTGCAAATTAAGTCCAGGTTAGGTCATTTTTAATGCTATTGTATATTACATGCAGAACAACATGGATCATCTTTGTCTGGCTGTGCTGCATAGTTCATTTGTCTAACAATTTCCGCAAAGAGCTCATCCACCATTGTTTTACTTTTAGCAGAGGTCTCCATAAAAGGGCAGCCCCACTCTTCAGCTAAGGCTCTGCCTTCATTCGAGGACACTTCTCTCTCACTTTCCAGGTCCACTTTATTACCAACCAGAATTACGGGCACCTTCTCATACCTGCAGTTAAAAACAAAAACAAAAACATAAAACCCACAGTGATAATTATATTTCAGAAAACAACATATTCAAATGGGTAAACATCTACTCGCAAACAGTGCCCAACATGGAAGATGTTTGGGCAATGAAATTTTTACATTAAAAAAATGCTTTACGTATTCTGCATTCTAGTGATTTATTGCACATCTTTTCCCCCACAGTTTTCTTAAAGTTCAGGTGAATATCTCCTTCACTGAAGTTTTCCTTCCACCACAGAACCTGCCTGGCACACTTCCACACTGCAAAAACAGGTACTATAATCATCTTTTCCATGTTGTTCACCTTGGTTAGGGTTCAAGAACAGGACTGAGATTCAGTTCTCTCTCCAACATTACATCCCTCCTTCTCCACGAACAGGCAGCACACTGCACTTCTTGCTTGTGGTAAGGGAGATGCATCATTCTCCCTTTCAAAGGTACATCTACCACTGGTTAATATATACAGAACTCTCAGATGAGCAATAAATGAGAGAAAACCAAACTGCCAGAAAATTCATTTGAAATCTCAGGCAGCCCACTTCAAGTCCTTTCTACACACAAAAGTAGTATTATATAAAAACATGCATTAGCTAATACAGAAGATACAACTTTTCCTCACAGTATTCGTATTGTTATGCCAATTACACAAGCTGAAAAGAAAAAGAAATACCAGGCAATACTACCACAGTTCCCTGAAGGAGTTTATTACTTTGCACCTCCTTGCGAGGGGATCCTTGCCTTTTTCTTTTAATTAAAATGCCTGTCTTTTACTATTTTTTCCCCTCCATCCTCACATGCACGAAACTCTTCTTTAGACATGGAGCTAAGCAAATGTTTAGTCAGGTTTTAAATTTACATATTTGACATAACAGGGAAGACAACACTGGGCGTATTTCCAAAATGCTCTCATACTGGTTTTCTCATAAAAGCAACAAGGACTGAGAGAAAAACTGATTATGATTCTTAACATTCAAACCTAACTAAGATCCAAGAGAAACAACATGGCTCTCTCTTAATATAAACCCAACTTTCTACTTTGTGTTAGCTGAGTAGCACTGTTTTGAGTCAAATGATTTGAGCAAGACCAAGCTGAGGACAGACAACACTCATCACTACTACCCGCAGCAGTTTATGATGTCACATGTGCCACCTATATATTAAATTTTTACCTCTTTCTCCCTGCTTTCCAGGCAGGACAGCAGAGTGGAGCTGGTGCAGGTACCCCTGCAGCTTGTGCTAACTCACCAGAGATGAGGGAATGAAGCTGTCAAGGCTCTGCATGGAAAAAGAACCTCTGTGCTTCCGCTGATGGAGAAGAGGAGGCTCAGGGGAGACCTCATCGCTCTCTATAACTACCTGAAGGGAGGTTGTAGTGAGCTGGGGGTCAGCCTCTTCTCTCTTATAACTAGTGACAGGACGAGAGGGAATGGCTTCAAGTTGCGCCAGGGGAGATTTAGGCTGGACATTAGGAAATACTACTTTTCTGAAAGAGTGGTCAGACGCTGGAACAGGCTGCCCAGGGAGGTGGTTGAGTCACCATCCCTGGAGGTGTTCAAGAAACGTTTAGATATAGCGTTGAGAGACCTGGTTTAGTGGGGTTATGTTGGTGGTAGGTGGATGGTTGGACTAGGTGATCTTGTAGGTCTTTTCCAACCTAGCTCATTCTATGATTCTATGATTCTATGATGGCATCACAGAGCTTGTGGGCTCCGAGTCAAAGGGTATGAGGACAGTGACTTCTCACACCACTCAGTATCTAAAACTGGTCCAAGTATGTCATCGGATACAAGTGAAATTTTAAGCTTTCACTCAATCCAGAGTCTAAGGTCATGGTCAATAACTGTAGAGGGATCCCCTCACTTTTTCTCCATTTATCCTATCCTCATTTACCACCTGAACAAATGCAATCCATTTCTTACTCTCTAGACGCAGAGTATTTAGCACAATGATACCTTTGGAACTCTTACAAGAGCTAAGTTGCCATTAAGTAACAAAATACACAAAAGCATCTTGAAAACCTGTCCTCCCGCATTTAAACATGTGATGGCATAGTCTTTAATTACATGGATGGCGTTCAACAGATAAGACAGCAATTGAGTATTTCTTAATCTTTATTATCCAGGTGCATGCATTTTATTTGCTGTACAGTATTAAAATCCTTCAGTGGAAGTGGGATCAGCTTCACTGCATGTCTTGACATCTGAGGGCCCCTAAGTGTAAACTTCCTTCTACTCCCTCTAGATATTCTCTATTGTCTCTATTTTACAAGTAAGAAAAAGGAAGAAATTCAGAGTAACCACTTGAGAAGCATTCTGCAAAGTGGATGAGGCAGAGTTAAAACAACATCACTTCTTCTCATTCTGCACAATCGCTCCAATTTATTGAGAAACATGAGGAAAAAAAGCCCAGATACTTGTTGCAGATTTACAGACAGTTCCACTAAAATATTGAAGTGCTCAAAATGGTTTAAGAACCCTAGAAAAGCTGGGCAGCTAACTAAGGACCTAAGGCACTATTTGCTGTGAGTGCTCAGCATCTGGGAAGTGAAGGGATGGAGATACAAATTTGGTACTGGAGGACAAAAAGAGGAATTGATGAGCTGACAGATATAAAAAAATTAATTGAATTTACTTGCACAGAATCATCTAGGAGCTACTACACAGAATAGAATCGCTTTTCTGTAATGGTTTTTCCTGCCTTTACAGCCTGTGTTTGCCTTGTTCACTGCCTACCTTCACCACTTAAAAAGAGATTGAAATTCTACTGTCAATAGCCTTATGCATCTTACAATCCACATTCAGCCAATGACCACTTCATACCATTAAGTTGTTTAAAAGAAAAAAGTTTCTGCAAAATCCTCACGTTGCTTTGTCAAATTCCTCCTCAAAGGACAAAATAAGTAAAATACATCCTGTATTACCTCATTTTTGAGAAGTCAAATTTACAAAGCAAATACTACATAAAGTATGTATAAATTCATCGTGCCTTTTAAAATTTATATTAATTTGGAACACATATTATGATATATATATATACATACACACTTTATATGACTCTTTGTACAGAATACAAAGAAAAGCCATTATTCATCATCTAGATGAATGCAGACCGGAATAACACAATATTCCAGTCCATGGATACTGAGCAGAAGACTTGCTGCAGTAGGGGTTTATTAGCTCCATTTCAGTACAGTCCTGCCAGACCAGATGTCTGTGCATTATATTCTCCAAATAGCAAGATGATGACAGACAGACTGTGTTGGATGGTACCATCTGAGATGTACCAGAAGCTACAGGGCTCCATCAGCCCCTGCTGACCTCCATTCAGAGGCCCTGTGGCCCCAGGCTTTGGTAACACCACACAAATCCTCAAGCTTCCAGAACTTCCTACCTCACTCCAGATCCTGGGCAAACTTACGTCTGCTGAGAACAGCAGAGCTCCCTGGCTCAAGGCTGTCTTTACTGCTCCTCCTCTTCCTGTGCCTGGAGGTCACAGAATCACAGGGGTCAGAAAGGACTTTCAGAGATCATCTATAGCTCAGTCCCCCTCTCAAAGCAGGTTCCCCTGTGTCCTGTCCAGAACAGGACACAGTACTGCAGATGTTGCCTCACCAGGGCCACGCACTGGTGGCCCTGCTGCCACGCTCCTTTTAACACACCTCGGGATACCACAGGCCTTCTTGACCACAAGGGCACACTGCTGGCTCATGGCCAATCTGCTGCCCACCAGGACCCCCAGGTCCTTCTCTGCAGAGCTCCTCTCCAGCAGGTCAGCCCCTAACCTGTACTGATGTGTGCGGTTATTCCTCCCAAGGTGCAGGATGCTACTCTTGCCCTTGCTGAACCTCATTAGGCTTCTCTCTGCCCAAACTGAGGGAAGGTACCACTTGCCTTTCTCATTACTTTGCAGTGCCTGTGTTTCGGCATGCCACCAAGGTGCTGTGCAGCCACACGGCCCACAAGAAGAAAGGGCTATTTGTCAGATGCAGCAGAACTACATGATTCTAATGAAATCTGAAGGGAAGAAGAACATCTCTTCCCCACGGGCTTTTCACCCTGTGGATTTTAGTGACCCAACACGAAAATCGCTTCTTTATGAAAGGAAAAAGAATAAGAAAGAGCTGTCCTGCAACACACAAGAAGCAATGCAGAACCTTCCTGTATAATTACAAAAATCAAGCTCAGGAATTCACAGATCCTTCCAAAAGCTTCAAGGTGGATCTAACTTACTGACAAACACAGTCCCCAAACAGACAGCATGCCCTTTGTTCTATTCAATTCTGTATCAGCACTCATCAAATTCCATCTCAGTATATACCTATCAGATTTTGTATCAGCAGAGTAAAAAAGGCTAAAATCCCACTACCTATACTAGAGCCCTGAAAAACACCTGAATTGTTGCTGCTGCCACCCTGGGGTGTGTGAGAGGGCAGCCGTCCCCTGCAGGAGCTGGGTAGCTCTTGCCTTTCAGGGCAGCCCCTTCCCCTCCCTGTCTCCTTCACATCAGAGAAGCAGAACATTACTGCCCCTCATTCCTGGAACAGAAAAATCCAATTTTCTGAGCGCTGCTGTAAAGCTTTGAGCAGCACTGATCTTTCCTAATGAAAAGGATGAGGGCCATCTGAAAATGAGAACTGCTGCCTGTTTCTCTGTATCAGTGCAGTGAAGTATGTATTCTAGGGCAAAAATCACAGCGGAACTTGAAAGAAATATACTCAGAGGTAGCACAGGAAGACTTGACTTTTCAAGACCTCCTCAGGAACAAATTTTTGCAAGACCAATTACATGCATTTGCACAACGTGCTTTAAGAACAAGGTACTTTACCCCGCTTAAATGATTTCGCTAGCTTAGGCTCTGATATGATGGATGCCAAGCAGCATCAGCTCCTGAAGGTAGAACCCAGCTGAGATCATCTGCAGCCCCATGAAAGACACTGTAACAGTCAAATACCATCATATCTAGAATGTCACTACTGGCAAGATTCAGTCCCTGCTCCACAGAAGACAACCAATACGTACTTATCAGTTCTAGAGAACTTAATTCAGTGCTTTAAAAAAAACCTACTCTGGTGGTATCCATCTTCACAAGCTCCTGGGACTGAGGCCAGAATAAATACCTCAGTTTTCCTGAGGATGGACACTGCAGTCACATGCAGTCAGTAAATACACACACTTTAAATGTTTAATGCAGCTCAGCTATGCACCACTGACCACGCAGCCTCACACGCCACAGTGATAAACAGTTTTTATATTTTATCTTAGCTTACATGGCACGCACACCCACATTTCTGTTTAGATTAATATGTATACTTTGAGTAACAGCTTAATTAACTTGTTAAACATTTAGAAAGTCTCTAGATGAATGGTATGTAAATGACCCGCATAGATTTTTACCTCGCATTTTTCTACCTCCAGCTTTATTCAGAAAGGGAAAAACACAGACAGTACCCAACATCACATCCGAACTGCTTTCACATTTACAAGGTATTTCTCACATTTCTGGTTAGCGCTGTCGCAGGATACAGATGGTGTGAAGTGAAAACATAATAAAATGGGGAACAGAAAATAAGAACTGAAAAGCTGACTAATAGGTCTGATTCCCTTAAACTGTACTAGAGATTGCCCAGTATCCCTAAAACAGGAAGTAAATAAATACATAGGACACTGGACCAGTAGAGGAGAAGACAAAAAGCTCAGAGCGGCTCCTGCTTTCTTAATTGCATGTTCAGGCAACACTGCATCTTCTCTAGGATTTTTGCCTGAGCTTCACACCAGAGCCAAACACGTTCGACCAAGATACAGAAACGTTCTGTGGAATAAGAACAAATACAAAGAAAAATGCCTTCTTGAAGACTATTTTTATGACTACCGTAATTCCTGTTGAACACGACGGAAAGGTGTATGGATTTCTAGCTTCATGTGTTAAATGCTGAGTCCACTGAAATATAAAAGATATCTACCCATGATAACTTTTCCTAATCATCAAAAGGAGTCTTCAGTCTGAAACCACATTTGTTACCTTTGTTGGCATTAAACGCTTTTTTTTCCCCCCTCTCCTCCTTTTTTGAGAGTGTTTGTGGCACTTCTCATATCATTTCAAAAAGAAAAGCCACTGAAGTGGTGAAGATACTACGGAAAACGATGACGTAAATAAAATCAGAAAGTCAGAAAAAAATCATTATTCTTCACTTTAGGCTTATAGAAAAAATGTGATAAGAATCTTGCCAAAAGACAGAGTAAAATAGTTCCAGGCACTATGAAATGAAGTACTATAAATAGCAGTTTAATTTATTATACTGTTTACAAATTCATATGTATTCATTACTGAACATTATTTGGTAATGTAGCTTGCAAACTTTGCCTGCCTGCAGTAAATCTGCCATAACTTGAAGTTTCCTTGTCAAGAGAAAGAATTTATTCCAAGTCATTTTCTTACTCCTTTTGCAAAGTTCTTTGGATGTTTCATGTGAAATTCTCCATAGTTAAAAAACACATCTGCATACCTTATGAAAAGTAGTCAGAGAGGACATTTCACTTTTTCCAGACCCTGATTCCTTGTATTTTGATAGTTTTAAAAATTTTAATATTATGGGTTAAATCAGCAGCACAAACCCAGCCTACAGAACTCTATCTTTTCCCCATGGATTTCTACAAATACATGCCAATGAAGATGTGCCTGTACCTGTATACATAAATCAAGTGTGTCAGGAGATTATATATATATAAATCTAAAAATAAGTAGGTTTCTGCAGAGTTAGAGCTCTACACATTTTGCTCTCTGCAAAAGTTACTGCAGTTTCTCAGGTAAATCCGAAACTACCAGCTGTAAAACTCCCACAAGCCTTACACAAACAAGTAATTCCAGTCTGCCAATGAACTGCATTTAATATTCAGTTTCGTAAGCTATATTGTGTAAGGATTTAATTAATTAAGCAACAACTCACACCTAAAAAAAAGTCTTAAAATCATTTCTATAAACGAGGAGATGTTAAAGAGCTTATTGGAAGTCCCACTGCAATTAGGGGGCTGAGTCATGAATTATTTTGCTATACAGAACAGTGTATGGCCTAATTACAGGAACAGGGATCTAACATTTCATTCTAGGCTTCGACATGAACTCCATGTATAGCCTTCGGGAAACAAACTCTGCAGATGGGTAGACTGAGGATAACTGTATACAGTCAGGATAATTGTACTTACTCATAAGGTCATCAAATTAAACAATAATTGTAAAATGACTTGACGAGTAATATTAGCATAATAAATAACCACCACACCACAGTGCTTTTGAGAAGACTTCAGAAACTGTTCTTGTACATGAAACTTTCTGGAAATAATCAACTCAACTTCAATTAAACACTTTAAAAAGCCAATTCAGTTCACTGGTTGTTATGGTCTGCTTACATTTCCCAGTTCGGTTTCAAAGTCTAAGAAAAGGGTTCAGCCAACTCTAGTTTTGCTGAAACTGTCTGACAGGCTCACCATTGGTACAGCGCCTAGTTACAATTAGAGGAAATAGCTGTCTTCCAGCTGACAGCCAAAGAAACAAAAGCCAATGTAACGAAGCACTCTATTTCCTTCCCAATTGTTCCAAGTGCACTTGAACCAAACTACACTGTTTCTTGGCAGCTCACAGCTGAGAACTTGCAAGGGACATGAACAGTAGATGGTATTACCCTTCACCATGTACTCAAACTCCACCTAATAAACCAACATTCTTTTACTACAACAGAAGCAACAGGGTGATGCATGTCATCTACGTACATATGCAGGGCACTGAAGAATTTTCCAAGCTATTTTCAATCACTTCAGAGAGGAAGTCTTATTTTCAGAGGATTTTCCACATTTAAGAACTCACATGGGAACACAGCAATAACAATATCCTTCCAGTCGTTCAGCTTGCTCCCACAGGTCACCAAAGACAAAGTCTTTGTCCACAGCTCCGTCACTTGCTTAAACTGTAGAACACCAAGAAAGCCTGGAAATTCAATGGCTTGCCAACACACCCTGATAGGAGAAGAATTCACTATTCATCTGAAGCACTGAACCAGTTCTAAAGAAAAGTCATTGATCATCAAGGTCTTTGGAATGCCTCCTCCTCAGCAAGTTCACAGAAGCCCACATATGTTTTTAACTACATCCAATGACATAATCAGTTCCCCTCCAGGTAAGACTCTGGCATAGGAAGGAGCAGGCCAGCAGCCCTTTTACTACTGGGGCTGGCAACCACGAGCCTATGCCACAGGTAACACCAGTTCTCATACACTGGCATTTCAGATGCCTGACAACCTTTGCAAACAAGAGGTTAGCTTTCACCTTAAAAGAGTGTACCTTATCCTAGTGCCTCTCATTGCAAATCATACCTAGCGCTGCAATCGACTATTGACACTGAAAGGACTCCAAGTCATGTACAACACTTATGTGCTTAGCAGCAGGTTTGCTGTGAGCATATGCATACAATATTTTAATCCTTGTGTTCCCTATTTAGGCCAAAGTTCTTGTCTTATACAACTGAACATTAACATCATCTTACCAAAATCCTGAAGCGCAGCTGCATTTGACAACTCAAACACTGGAATTTTCAAGTAAGAATTTTCTATTTCTTGGTAGAACTTCAGCAGCAATAACCACAAGTACAAAATACAAGGCACGTGTTTTTACCTGACTTTTTTTCCATCATGACTAGTTCTCTTGTTTCTAACATACTTACAAAGCAGCAGGAAAAAAAAAATCAGAACATCCTACAAACTGGAGATTCTCACAGGTACATCAGTTCCATTTGGTTTCTGTCTCATACTTTAAGAGACAGGTTTATGTTGAAAGAAGCCTATTTATCACAAAAACTATGTACATACAAGGCACAGTATGGTTGCTCAAGAACAAGGCTCTTGCTTAAAATTTCCAGATACTTTAATTCTAAGCATCTAATTTTTCAAAAAATGCTGCAACTACCTGTAGCAATGGCTCAACACCTTGAAAATTAGCCTGCATATTTAAGTATTTGAACTTCAGATCCATAACTGAAAATTACTCTTAATGACTGTATTAGTGTTCTGACCTTAAATGTTTTTAAGCTATATGCCATGGTTCTATAATAATGTTTATTGCAATGAGCATGACTGGATATGTCAAGGGTTTTGGTAGCTATCAAATGTACAACATGAAAATACTACAATTAAACAGAAAGTTCTGCAATTAACGAGACTAATGCCTATCTTTGAATTGTACCTTGAACTCTTTAAAAAGGCAATTCTTCAAGATGACCTCTTCTTCACTTTCCAGACCTAACTACTTAGAATTACATTTTACCCTCTGACACTTAACAGAAAACACATTAGCAACAAGTGAGAGGAGTGCTGATAATGTGATGTAAGAGATGTGGGCTCAGTGCCATACCCTGCTACAGGCTTTCCACTTGACTTCTAGCAAGTCCCTTGAACTCTGTACCTCTGACCTCCACCTGGAAAACCAGCCTTAGTCTCCAAATCCCTATGGCACATAACCACCATTGAAGCCTTGCATCCTTGGTGACGGAGGTCATCCAAGCATCCTGATGATTGTACTGGCGAGTTTGTTCTCTCCAGAAGAGGAACATCTTGCGTCCTAGCTATTCTCAGCAGCTCGCTACGCAACAGCATAGATCTTTGGGTTCTTTACAAGTACTCAGAACAGATACCTTAGAGCAGATTCTGTGCCAACACCCAGCTTGCCAGCAGAAACAGCAAAGCCACTAGGTGTGCATCATGGCAAAAGCAAAGAACTTCAGCATGGAGTTTGGTAATGCATTGAAACAAGCAGCCCGCAAAAGTAGCAAACACCTCCGGGAATGGTGACTCCAAGAAACAGGTGGACATGGCACCAAGGGACATGGTTAGTGGGCATGGTGGTGATGGGTCAGTGGTTGGACTAGATGATCGTAGTGGTCTTTTCCAACCTTAATGATGCTACGTGGGAGAATGCCAGGGATGCTGTCTCACTTCAGCTACACAGGCTGGAGCAGAGGCTGCAGAGCTCACGGTATCTTAAAAAGTATGCAGACACTGAGGGATTTCTCCTCTTCCCTGGTCCCCCGTACAAAACTTGCACAAGGTCAAGAAGCGTGCCTGCTCCAATGGTATGGGACTGCATACAAACCTTTGCAAAGGCAACGAAAAAAATGCAGATACCTATTAAAAGCAATATAAGCCTCTTTCAGATCATAAAGTAAATCTGCCAAGTCCAACTGTTTCATATTTTTAGTTTATTAAATTGCTGTGTTCATAAAACTTAAGTGACCCTAGCATGCATTACCATTTATCTAGCAATCCACACTTTGTCACAAGACATTTATCTCAGAACTGTATTTCTTGAAATGCAAACCTTTATAAGAATTACGGTAGGATTTAAAATGTACTGTAAACTTAGTATATAAGGTAGCACTGACAAAGGGGGGGACAAAAAGTCACCAAATAGATTTGTACCAATTCAGATATATCAAAGTGTATGCCTGTAGATGGGTTAGAGAAAAATCTTTGAGACAAAAATATTGGTAGTATTTGAACTGGGAAAGCTGAAGCAGCATCTAGCCCTTCTGTAAAGCATGGAAACTAGCAAGAAATTTATGGTAACAACAGTAGATCTACTTTCCTACAGATTTGGTCACTGCTGATACGTAAAGTTACAGTTTTTCCTTCTGCTCAGTACTCTCTCAACTATTTTCCTCTCCAGTCTCTAATTAGGGTTGAACACATGCCACAGTTTTTTCCCCACAAGCTGAGCACCAACAGGGTCTCTCTCCCACCTACAGCTCAGCGAGAACTTAAATTATTATTTGGATCTCTAATTCTTTCCAGACTTCGAACTGCAGCATCACTGGAGTGAAAGGGACCTCAGTCAGTCTACAGTCCAACTCCCTGCTCAGAGGAAGGGCTGCTAGGAGATTTCAACCAGCCCACGTTGGGCCACGTATACAGTTGGGCGCTGAAAGCCTCTAGCGATGGACCTTCCACAACCTGCTTTGGAACTTGTCTCAGCACTTAATTTAGTTCAACTTCACCACAGAATTCAGAACTCATTGGCTGGTAATGGAGGAAGATGAGACAAGCTGGCAACTGAGTTGCATAATGCTGGTTTCCAAAGAAAAACGGTTGAGAAACAAATGCCAAAGCTACACAGCTATTTATAGCTATTAGTTTATGTTGAGGGATTGACCATCATACCTACAGAACTCAAGGCAGGTATATATCCTATCATTATGAAAGCAAAAACTAGATTTTACAAAAATTAACTGGAGCTCCGTGCATACATTAACGGCAACTTCAATCTCTTTTCTGTGTTACATCCATAGAGCTTATTAGCAAATATACAAAGTGAAAATTTTGGCTAGCATAAATGATCAAATGCATAAGCCCTTCCAAAGGGCCAGATGATCACAATCCCGTAAAGCATTATTTCACTCTTCAAAGTAAAAACACTTATACTCCTTTAAACAATTTATAATCACTGATAAAAATCCCACCGCAAAACTTATTTAAACTATCCTAATAGGATTTTTTTCTAGCTCATTAGAATTACACTTTTACAGTCTTTAAGAATAGGCCTAACAATTAATTCTTAACCTTCTAAGTAGCATCACCTGCTCCCAAAGGATTAGAATTTAGGAACGTCATGTCATTCCATCCAACTAGAACCACACAGCTTTTCAGTATCAAGGTAACAGCCTTCTTACTCCAGTAAGTCAGAGCTGATGATTTTTACCACTCCTCAGATACATGTCTCTGGAAACAGATGCAAGCCTGGATCACAGAACTCACAGACAGGAAAACATCCCATGTTGGAAAGGGCCTCAAAAGATCATCAAGTCTGACCTTAACTATCTTCATCGCTGGGTGGACTTAAACTTACCCCTGACAGTTTGATTGCTACTACCTGTATAGTTGAGTATTGCATACGGATATGAACTGCATTTCCATGGTGCCTTTTGCTTTTTGAAGAATTTGACCTTTTGCAGTAACCTAATCATAGAATCACAGAATTGCTCAGGTTGGAAAAGACGTTCAAGATCATCAAGCCCAACAGCAACCTACCCATACTACCCGAACAACCCACCACTAAGTCATATCCCTGAGCACCACATCCAAATGATTTTTAAACACATTCAGGGATGCTGACTCAACCACCTCCCTGGGGAGCCTGTTCCAGTGCTTAACAACCCTTTCTGGAAAGAAGTTTTTCCTGATATCCAACCTAAACCTCCCCTGGTGCAACTTGAGGCCATTTCCCCTTGTCCTGTCACCTGTCACCAGTGAGAAGAGACCAACCCCGCTCTCACTGCAATCACCTTTCAGGTATTTGAAGAGACCAATGAGGTCTCCCCTCAGCCTCCTCTTCTCCAGACTGAACAGCCCCAGTTCCTTTAGTCTCTCCTCATAGGGCATATTCTCCAAGCCCTTCACAAGCCTTGTTGCCCTTCTTTGGACCTGTTCCAGCACCTCCATGTCCTTTCTGTACTGAGGCACCCAAAACTGAACACAGTACTCGAGGTGGGGCCTCACCAATGCCGAGTACAGGGGCAGGATGACTTCCCTAGTCCTGCTCACCACACCATTCCTGATCCAAGCCAGGATGCCATTGGCCTTCTTGGCCACCTGGGCACACTGCTGGCTCATATTCACCCAACAGTCCATCAGCACACCAAGGTCCCTTTCTGTCAGGCAGCTGTCCAGCCACTCCTCCCCAAGCCTGCAGGGTTGCCTGGGGTTGTTGCGACCAAAATGCAGGACCCGACACTTGGCCCTATTGAAACTCATACAGTTTACCTTGGCCCATCAATCCAGCCTATCCATGTCCCTCTGTAGTACCTTTCTACCCTCTGGCAGATCAACAGTCCCTCCCAACTTGGTGTTGTCTGCAAACTTACTGAAGGTGCACTCAATCCCCTCATCAAGATCACTGATAAAGATGTTGAATAGAAACGGCCCCCAGTACTGAGCCCTGGGGGACACCACTCATGACTGGCCACCAACTGGATTTAACTCCATTGACCACAACTCTCTGGGCCCAGCCATCCAGTCAGTATTTCACCCAGCAGAGCATATGCCCATCCAAACTATGGGCGGCCAGCTTCCCCATGAGGATGTTGTGGGGAACAGTGGGGAACATCAAAAGCTCTACTGAAGTCCAGGTAGATGACATCGACAGCCTTACCTTCATCCACTAAGCGGGTCACCATGTCATAGAACAAAACCAGTTTTGCCAAGCAGGATCTACCATTCATGAACCCATGCTGACTGGGCCTGGTCCCCTGGTTGACCTTTAATTGATCCACGATGGCTCCTGAAATTAGCCATTCCATAACCTTCCCTGGCACCAAGGTGAGACTGATAGGTCTGTAGCTACCAGGATCATCCTTCCAGCCCTTTCTGAAGATGGGAATCACATCTGCCAGTCTCCAGTCCACCAGGACATTCCCTGTTAGCCAGGACTGTCAAAGGATGATGGAGATTGGCTTGGCAACCACATCCGCCAGCTCCCTCAACACTCTAGGGTGCAATCCATGTGGTCCTGTGAACTTGTGAGTGTCCAGCTTTCGGAGCAGGTTCTAACTTCAAGTCTCTTAAAACTTAAGGAAAAGATAAATAAATAATGGGATGAAGAGGCAAACAACCTGACAAACTTCTGCTCTCTCAATTGCCATGCTCATCCTCAGGCAGATGAAAACCACAATGTACGCGATGTGACACAGCCTGAAGAGAATCTTAGTGTCTAGTACAAAGCAGACGCGTCTTTGTTACCCGAGTAACCACAGAATAATACAGCTTAATGTCCTTCAAGCTAATAAAAATATCCTACAATACTTATATGGGAACTTTGCAAAAAAATGCTCTGTTGAGACAGATTTTCCTCACAACAGTACAATTATGTTACAACTCTGGGTATTACTTGAGACTCTAAGTGAGTGGCAACATCAGAATAGTGAACCAATTTAGGAGGTAATAATATAACTTCTACCGTTTTGTCTTTTACTTTAGAAGCAGCACTATGTTTTCATATCTTTTTGATTATAATCAAGCCTTCTTCTAAAGACATTAAGTTTGTCACCAAGGAAAGCAGACCAGGAACTTGTGGGTTACAGACACGGTTATTTCATCAACAGATATTCTGGACGCCTCTTCACTCTTGCTGAGTTTCTACCATTTAACTTCTAACTCGAAGAAGAAAAAAATCAACAACATCTTGCCAGGATGTTAGAAAGATGGTGGGACTCACCTTAAATAATAATTTATTTTATTACTATAAGCCTGGTTTGGATAATTTGAATGTTCTGAAGGACTACTTAGGATGAACTGAGCACCAAGAATGTTTCTTACCCACAATTTTTGGAACTGACCTCTATATTTAACAACTCAATATTTGATCCAGGGAAAAATGACCAGCCCATTAACAGAAGTCATTTATTTATCTTAGGATCCATATACAAATTAAAAATTATTTTTTAAGTTTTGGTTCATCTTCAAGTATTGAGTAGCTTCTCCCAACATACTACTTCTATGATGAGAATATAAAATATGATTTACTCATAATCTCTCTTCTATGTTGATCTTTCCTTAGGAAAAATATTTCATTCTTTCTACAATAAGACAAGTTTCAATTACAAGACAAAAAGTCTCACAAACTATTTCATTCTATATCCGCATCCTGAATATACTGGACCATTCTAGTGTTCAGAACTCTCCTAGTAAGAAATCAATGTCTATAAAATTACATCAGATGTAGAATATCTGGTACATAAAATGGTAAAAAGCATTTTCTTCCTCATGTGCATTTCAAATCTCATATTTGTGCATATGAAGTCAGCTAGAATGAGGAACGTGGGTATGCTCAACATCCCAGATGTTCAGCTATTTATATTTTAATTCATGCACAAATGTTAATTTCTTTGTGTTTTGTCTAGGTTAAAGAAAAAAAGCTTTTCCCAGATGAGTTTCACTAATATGACTGACGGACATTTTATTTGCTACGAAGATGCTCTGCAGTACCTAAACCACCTTGAAAGTGGCTTTATTTTGCATATGCTCCATCCTATTGGGCCATGTCTCCAGCAAGAAGGCCGGCTTTCACCATCTCACAGCTGCCCATGAGGCCACAACACCGGGGCTCTGTCTGCCTGGCTGCTCAGGCTGGTGTCACATAGCCCCAACCATCAGCACTGCCCTGGCTTGTCAGGCAAACAGGTGGGGGCTCAGCTGGCAGGAAGGATGGGCTTTGCTACACTGCAGCGAGAACATGTGCAAGAGGAGGGAAAATAAGAAAGAAAACTTTCACAACAAAAGGCTGCCATCTTTCAGTGACAACTTCTCTTCAGAGAGAGGAAAAAGAAATAAGCCAGGCCAGCCAAAGTCATTTCTTTAAGATGCTGTAAATTCCCACACGGACACCAAGTTAGTACTGCTTGAATTAGTGAGGAGAACTGTTAGGTTTATCTGAAGTGAGATCAAACAACGTGGCTTTACTGAACTCGTTCAGAAAGTTACTTAGTGATGAAATTTTCATCCAGAAAGGATGGTAATTTGTAGACTTAACCCTCAAGAGTGGTAGTCATAAAGGTAATAAACTACTTGAGAAAAAGTTGGGTTCCTTTTGAGAAAGAGTCTGTATTTAAAGAACCACACACCCAGTGTCCATAACACCTTCCTTGTTGAATCACTAATCGGTAACCAGAATTTCTGGAAAACAGTCCACTAATTATTTTTTTCCACATTAAGTTGTCCTATGCAGAAAGGCCATTTCAATTAACACGAAGGTGTGTGGGGTTTGAAGCCCAGACTTTTCCCAGTCCTTTTAATCTAACCGCATTTACTGCTGACAGACAAAGTCTTTCAAAGGAAGGTGTTTTGATCATCTTGGAGAGAAGAATGCAGACTTCAATTACCGGTCCAATTATCCCAGCGAGGAAGGCAACACAACTGCTTAATTTTAGAGTAATAAGTGACTTTCAAGGTGTACCTTTTCAGTTTTCATCCAAGACCAAGCTTTCCATTGTCCCTTTCTGGAAGGCTGAGCTACCAGGACTTAAGTCAATACTTCTAAATAAAAACTACCTGCAGGGAATTCAACATACACCAAGTTCAGCCATTTACCACCTCTGGGCAGCATGTTCTACTCTTCAATATGCATACCTGAAATTAAAAAAAAAAAGATGCTCCTTTTTATATACATTATCTAGATATAATTGCTAGGGTTGGAATGGGATTGGGATAAGGGAAAAAACCCAGAACATCCTCAATAAACAACAAATCATTAGACGAACAAGTTCCTGAGAATCCATGTACAGAGTACAGGGTAACTGATTTAAAACACGTATATCCTATTGTCTTTCCTTGTGGTGAGTCCACAAGGCAGCAGTTCTTTTCAGAGCTGAAAACTTTGTAACCACAGCTCTTTGCCTAACGGACCCACTTAAGGCATAGGGCTGCACCAGTACATGGCAGGTATGTCACCCTCCTTCCCTCTTCCTCATCGTGTTCCAGAGCAATTCTGATCTTTAAGATCAAGTATCCTGACCTCCACTTACCCTACAACTCATTTGTCTTTTCAGAACACAGTTACATTGTACACTTTGGTAGGCAGAAAACTGAATAATGTGGAACTGTTTGAACAAAGAGTTACAGAAGTGGAAAGAGGCAGCAGCCAGGAGGAGCAACTTTTCCATCCTCAGATCAGACACGACAATGCTAATCATGAGCTTCTTGTGAAAGAATTCTTCAGCAGATAAAGGTATTTTGAACTTGTACTTCAGGAAAATGACTGGGGGTTCATGCTGTCTTCTACTGTCAGACATCATCTTCCCTTGAAAAAGAACCCT
Organism: Numida meleagris; assembly: GCF_002078875.1. NCBI lineage: Eukaryota > Metazoa > Chordata > Aves > Galliformes > Numididae > Numida > Numida meleagris. The sequence continues at coordinate 143,012,910 of NC_034409.1, forward strand.
ACTCTTAGTTACATATTCACATTGTGTGTCCCATCTATAAAGCATTACCACTGACCAGTAGCTGAACAGAAGGGAATTACAAGCATAACAGTGCAAATCAAGAAGATGGGAAGAGCAGCTCCAGTCCATCAGAAGACTGTCCAAGGACTGCATTTGCTCACTGTGGTTCTTGAAAACCACGTTGTTGTACAAGTGCAGAGCAAGTCCAGCAATTAGTTTGCTGAATCAGAGGTCAATGCGGAGCAAAGCATATGGCCTGGAGGCAGCAGGGTGATTTCCACAGTAGCTGCAGACCTTGAGTAAAAACCAGTACTTGGAGTGGTAATAGGAACAGCACTTCTCACCAACAGCTGCTGACAGACTCATCTGATGAGCAGATTTAGCATCTGAATGTGGTTGCTATGAAATCTGGTTACAGAGAATGCTAGAAGAGGTTTGACTAAAAACTGCTCAGTGGTAAACAGATGCTTCAGAGGTTTGCAGCAGCTACATAAAAATACAGCAATATTTCAGTAAGCAACAGAGAGTACACAGATGCTGATGGGAAAAACTTTAATGTACCTAGTGCCAGATTAAAGACCATTAGGTATCCAAATAGTACAGGAGCAATTATGATCCAATCCATGATGTTACCTGTAAAGGCAGAGAGTTCTTCACATCCCTTCACGATCTAACTAGATATTTGCCCTATCGAGAACAAGCAGACCAGCTTCTCCACAACCTGGACAGAATTTGGGAATATTTGTATCCAGTGAAATTTCAGAACATGCAGTCACATCTACATTTTCTGCGACATGGTCAAGGACCAAAGACCATCAGGCCACCACCTATCTCCCACAGCCAACCTTTAAGAACTCCTGTAGAGGCATATGATACTGAGATAATCTGCTAAGAGTCCACAGCTTTAACATTAACTAAGGCTGCAGATATCCAGGCTGGGGAAATACAGCAGAGACGCACGTGAAGACTAATCCAACAAGTTTCCTCCATTTTGATACTTGACATTAAAAGTTGTGGCCTCTCAGCAGGCTACCTCAGTATCACCTGCTACCCAGTTTCTTCCTACAGTAGTCTATCGTTCCACAGACAATATTTGTACAAGAACAGCCACACAAGTAGATTCTACTCCAAATATAATTTTATAATCAGCAATGTAACCTCTGCATAGAACTTGATTTTAGGGAAGTAAGACATCTGAACACTGTTAAATATAGTCTTGTGGAGGATGTAAAGCTTCAATTTATCTGTGGGACTAGCAACCAATCTCAGAAGAAACACAGTTTCCAAAGGAGAGAGAGAACAGTGTGGACTTCATAATCATCAAGTCTCTGGTCTACTCACTATTCTGTACTGATAAAATTCATGCAAACAGTGTTTGCGGATTACATTGCTCAGAACATAATGAATGGAACTGATCTGAAAAATCATGAGGCAAAACAGGAGGTTCAGCCTGGAGAAGAGAAGGCTCTGGGGAGACCAGATACTGAAAGGCCGCTGTCAGAAGGGGGGCTATCAGAAAGAAGGGGACAAACTCTTTAGCATGGTCTGTTGTGATAGCACAGGGTGAAATAGTTCCAAAGTAAAGGAGGGGAGACTTAGACT